>NW_004444344.1:0-1572 GCF_000243295.1 Trichechus manatus latirostris | reverse complement strand
AGGACAGGATGGTTCCAGTAGGCATCCAAAATAAAACACCAGATGACTTTCCAGTAAAAGAAAAGGCACTAGAACTACATGATAGGGAATTCAAATCTCTGATACTCAATTATCCAAGAGTTGAAGCAAAAAACGGACAAAAATGAAGAAAAACTAGACAAATTCATGGAAAAGGCAGACAAATTCATAGAAAATACAGAAAAAAATGGAAGAATTCAGGAAAATAATACAAGAACAAAATGCTAAAATAAATTTACAACTAGAAATTATACAAAAACTACAATTAGAAATCCAAAAGATAAAAAAGAAGATTTCAGAAGTGGACAGCATCATAGAAGTGTTGAGAAGCAGATTTGAAATGGTGGAAGACAGGATCAGTGGAATTGAAGACAAACACTTGGATACAACTCTGTTTGAGGAAAAATCAGAAAAAAGAATGAAAAAAAAAAAAATGAAGAGACCCTGAGAATTATGTGGGATAAAAGCAAAAGCAAAAATCTGTGAGTGATCAGAGTTCCAAAACAGAACGAGAAAAGAGAAGACACAGAGAGGATCATTGAAGAACTGCTGACAGAAAACTTCCCCAATATCATGAAAGATGAAAATCTGACCATCCAAGAAGCTCAACAAACCCCATATAGGCTAGATGTCAAAAGAAAATCACCAAAGCATATCATAATCACACTTGCTAAAACCAAAGACAAAAAAAGAATCCTGAGAGCAGCTCAAGAAAACCAAAAAGTCACATAAAGAGGAGAAACAATAGACAAAGCTCAGATTATTCAGCAGAAACCACGTAGGCAAGAAGGCAATGGGATGACATATATAAAACATTGAAAGAAAAAAGTTGCCAGCCAAGAGTAATATATCCTGCAAAACTCTTGTTCAACTATAATGGTGAAATTAGGTCATTTCCAGATAAACAGAAATTAAGGGACTATGTAAAAACCAAACCAAACTTACAAGACTTATTAAAGGAAGTCCTTTAACCTGAGAACAAGCAATATCAGACCACAAGCTGAATAAAGGACACAGGATTGTACTAGTCAGATACCAACCTAGGAAATGAACTCTTAAGGACTTTGCAAAACCAAAAGAATTACAACAGGGAACCAGAGAGGTTAATCTGTAAGTGACAACAGCAACAGAACAATAAAAGAGGGAATAAACGGTGTGGTACAGAACCTTCTAATGGAGAGGAAGTCAAGCAATACCAAATAGTAATAGACTGGTCCAAATCTAGGAAGATACGGGTATATTTCAAGGTAACCACAAAGAAAGTTAACAAAACTATTCATGAAAATAAAGAAGAAAAACATAAAGTCTCAGTAAAAACAAAACCAACAAACACACAAAAAAATGGGGAGTTCCAGCAAAATGGCGCTTTAGACAGAAGTACCACGCCATCCCTCCACAGCAAAGATCCGAAAAACTAAGCCGAACAGAGAATACAACAATCCTGAAACCCTAAAACATCAAATGAAGAGATAAAGAACTCATCCAAGCACCAAATGGAGTGAGAAAACTGACAGCGAACAGAGAGCGAGGAGAGATTCATGCAGAGGTCCCATA
>NW_004444343.1:347306-348504 GCF_000243295.1 Trichechus manatus latirostris | reverse complement strand
GCTCTCCATTCTCTGTCAGTTTTCTCACTCCATTTGGTGCTTGGCTGAGTTCTTTATCTCTTCATTTGATGTTTTATGGTTTCAGGATTGTTGTAGTCTCTGTTTGGCTTAGTTTTTCGGATCTTTGTTGTGGAGGGATGGCATGGTGTTTCTGCCTAGAGCGCCATTTTGCCAGAACTCTCTTGTTCTTATTTTTATTATTATTTATTTTTTCTTTTGTCTGTTTGTTTGATTGTTGGTTTCCTCTCTCTTTCTCCTCTTTCCTTTCTTTTCTCATGTCTACCTAGTCACATGTACCAACAACGATGCTTCTTGACATGCCAAGTCACACCACTCAACTAGAGAATCACTAGCACATGGCCTTACAGGTCCGCCCTACCCCCATCTGCTGAATGCTACTGCACTGCCATTTTATTTACTTTTTACTTTTTATTTATTTATTTTTACTTCTTTTTTGTTTTTTTAAATTTTTTTTGCCTTTGTTTCTCCTCTTATGTCTCTTCTTTTACCCACTGACTTAGCTCCACACATCACATCCTCTCCTTTCCCTCTTGTCTATCTGTATCATGCACCAAGTGCCACACAGCTGAGTGCTAAAAACTCAGTACCCCAGACCCCACCCTGTACTACCTTCTAGCCCTGTCCCATCACCCCCAGTTGGTGCCACAACTACCCATCCCAGCCCCTCCACCCCCTCTGTACCTGATCTGCTGCACCACAGGGCCCTGCCCACCCAGACATGGTGAGAAGTACCATGCCCACAGTCAAGCAAACGTCAAAACACACCCAACTCGCTTACCCAGATATAACCAAATAAAACAAAAAAGTAGGATAAAACAATCAAATCTACAATCAATAAACAAATGAAATAATTCCTGAATGTCCCAGAGACAGCATAAAATATCAAAATATATAAAATAACAGGAAAGAATGTTTCCAGAAAATGACCAAAATAAAACCCTAGATGATCTTCTGCTAGAATAAAAGGTGCTATAACTACCTGATAGGAAATTTAGAACACAAATATTCAAGATTCTCCAACGGATAAAGGAAAATGCAGACAAAAATAAGGAAAAAATAGACTAAGTCATGGAAAACACAGACAAAACAATGGAAGAAATCAGGAAAATAATACAGGAACAAAATGTCAGAATAAAGAAAAAAATAGAAATCATACAAAAACAGTAATTAGACATTC
>NW_004444343.1:345379-346328 GCF_000243295.1 Trichechus manatus latirostris | reverse complement strand
AAAATACACATTCTTTACAATGCACATGGAACATTCTCCAGAATAGACCACATCTTAGGCCACAAAGCAATCCTCAATAAATTCCAAAACAATGAGATAATACAAACTATCTTCTCGGATCACAACACCATCAAAGTAGAAATTAAAAACAAGAAGAGCAAGGAAAAAAAATCAATTACATGGAAACTGAATAACATCCTGCTTAAAAACCATGGGGTAATAGAAGAAATCAGAGATGGAATAAAAAAATTTCTAGAATCAAACAAGAATGAAAACACATCATACCAACACCTTTGGGACACAGCAAAGGTAGTGCTCAGAGGTTAATTTATAGGAATAGAGCAATAGATGTACACATCAAAAAAGAAGAAAGGGACAAAATCAAAACATTAACTACACAACTCAAACAAATACAAAAAGAACAGCAAAAGAAGCCCACAGCCACTAGAAGAAAGGAAATAATAAAGATCAGAGAAGAAATAAATCAAATAGAGAATAGAAAAACAATAGAAAGCAACAATAAAACCAAAAGTTGGTTCTTTGAAAGGAGCAACAAAATTGACAAACCACTGGCTCAACTGACAAAGAAAAACAGCAGAGGATACAAGTAATCCAAATAAGAAATGAAATGGGGAGCATTACAACAGACTCAACTGAAATAAAAAGGGCCATAACAGAGTACTATGAAAAACTATACTCCAACAAATTTGAAAACCTAGAGGAAATAGACAAATTTCTAGAAACACAATAATTACCTGAAATAACACAAAGTGATGTTGAAAATCTGAACAGACCCATTACAAAAGAAGAGATTGAAAGGGTAATAAAAAAAAATAAAAAAAAAAACTATCAACAACAAAAAAAAACCCTGGCCCAGATGGCTTCAGGGGAGAATTCCACCAAACATTCAAAGAAGAGTTCATATCAGTACTACTCAAACTATTTCAGA
>NW_004444343.1:341708-342836 GCF_000243295.1 Trichechus manatus latirostris | reverse complement strand
GCAAAATGGTACAACCATTTTGGAAAACGATATGACACTTCCTTAAAAAGCTAGAAATATAAATACCATATAACCTAGAAATCCCACTTCTAGGAATATATCCTAGAGAAATAAGAGCCGTCACACGAATAGGCATATGCACACCATGTTCATTGCAGCATTGTTCACAGTAGCAAAATGATGGAAACAACCTTGGTGCCCATCAACAGATGAATCAATAAACAAACTATGTACATACACACAACGGAATACTACTCAATGGTAAAGATCAACGATGAATCTGCCAAGCATCTCACAACATGGATGAATCTGGAGGGCATTGTTGTTGTTGTTGTTAGGTGCCGTGGAGTCAGTTCCGACTCCTAGTGACCCTAGGTACCACAGAACGAAACACTACCCTGTCCTGCGCCATGCTCACAATCGTTATGCTTGAGTCCATTGTTGCAGCCACTGTGTCAATCCATCTCATTGAGGGTCTCCCTCTTTTTTGCCGACCCTCTATTTTACCAAGCATGATGTCCTTCTCCAGGGACTGATCCCTCATAACAACACATCCAAAGTACAAGAGATGAAGTTTCACCATCCTTGCTTCTATGGAGCATTCTGGTTGTACTTCTTCCAAAGCAGATTTGTTTGTTCTTTTGGTATTCCATGGTATATTCAGTATTCTTCGCCAACACCACAATTCAAAGGTATCAATTCTTCTTCAGTCTTCCTTATTCATTGTCCAGGTTTCGCACGCATATGATACAACTGAAAATATCGCTGCTTGGGTCAGGTGCACCTTAGTCTTCAAGGTGACATCTTTGCTTTTCAGCACTTTAAAGAGGGCATTATGCTGAGTGAAATAAGTCAATCACAAAACAACAAATATTGTATGAGAACACTACTATCAACACTCATGAAGAGGTTTACACATAGAGAGAAACTATCTTTGATGCTCACTAATTAGGGGGAAAACACTAAATAGACAATGGATAAGTGGCAACTTTGGTGAAGGGTGAGACAGTACACAATACTGGAGAAGCCAGCATAACTTGTCCAAGGCAAGGTCATGGAACCTCCATAGACACATCCAAACTCCCTGAGGGACCAAATCACTTGGCTGAGGGCTGTGGGGACCATGGT
>NW_004444343.1:337573-341015 GCF_000243295.1 Trichechus manatus latirostris | reverse complement strand
AAAAAAAAAAAAAAAGAATTCTACTCTCATAATTAGGAAACGTCCATCTGAGATTTCTTTGAAAATAGAATATCAATAGAGAAAGCTAACATCACTTTATATAAACATGCCCACAATCTCAAATTAAGTCGTATATGCTGAAAATGGAGAGTTATTGAGGTTATATTTTCAAAAGAGCCATATTCTTTCACTGCTTAAAATATAAATGCTAAAAAATAATTAAACTATAGCTTTAATTAAATTTAATGCATTTTACATGACAATATACATGTTTTTAATGTTCATTTTAAACTGAAATATATGAACTTGTATTTCTCCAATGTTATAGAATTATATTAATTTGACTATACTGGTATAAAAGCTAGAAAGAAGATTGATTTAGTTATCCCTAAGGAAGCTGAATTTAAGAAACCTGAGAAAGATACAATTGATAGGACAAATTAACATTAATAAAGAAAAAAGCAAAATAATCAGGATTTTAAAATGATTCCTGACACTGAATTTCCTCAGAATCAATTCTCTGTAATCTGATGTGATTGTGAAAGCTCAAGTATACTTTCATCTGATGTCCCCTGTCCCAACACACACACACACATGCCACAAAAACACACGAACGTAGCTTCTCTTTCTCTCACTAAGCTCTAATCTATACTACTGAATTTGCCTACTCAGCTCTTTTCTTTTTTCTCTATGATAATACCATATATTCCTTTGGTGTTTGGATCATGCTTCTAATGAAAGAATGATAATTAGACAAAATTAAAATGTGATCAAAATGTAAGCATTACATCGAACATAAATATTTATTATGAATATTTAACATTTCCAATAATTCGGATAAAAGATCATAAAACTAGAAGTGTCCTGCCAAAATCCTATTACAGTCCTTAATCCCTGATCTATTGAATACTTGAAGTTAGAAAATAGTTCAGTGCATTTCCTATTACTGAGTTGATTTAAACAATATAAACAATAAACTTATCTCAAATTTCTATGAATTCAGTGTTTTTCTTTCTGTGTCTCTCTGTCCCTCTCCCCTTTTCCCCTTCTCTTTCTTTCTCCTTTAGACATCCCTCAAATGAGTCTATTTTTTAAATTCATCCATTCCACAAATATTAAGGGATCCCTGGCTATGTTCTAGGTTCTGTGCTGTATTCTTGGAATATAATAATAATTATAAAGAGGGATACAACTCCTGCTGAGAGTTTAGTGGTAAAAACAATTAAGTAAGCAATTAAAATAAAACGTCATAGTGGAAACCCATAATGCTATGAATACACATAATAGGGGGTCCCTACCTGGTCTATTAACGTCAGGGTGTTTTTTCACACAAGCTGCAATATTTAAGAATGAAGGTTTATTATCTGACTAGTTGAAGTTAAAAAAAAAAAAAAAGGATAGAAGTGCTGTTTATCTAACTATTCCAGCAAGAAAAATCCAATTACTTATATATGCATGCATTATCTGAAATGAAATAAGAATATGATCTTTGTGCAAGTTATTTACTCTGATTCTTCATTTTTATAACAGAGGTAATGATATCATAAATTACATTGAAGTGTTGTCAGAACTAAAGGAGATCACACTTAGACAGCTCAGAGAATTGTTCCTGGAGTGATAGGTGTTCAATAAATACTAGTGATTATTATTAATATAATTATTAATGTATTTAGCTACATATCCCATTCAAGCTAGATGGGCTTAAAAAAAAGATCTAAAAAACAGGTCTGCACTCTAACTCAAATTATATGAAAATAAAGAAAGATAGGAGATTCTCTCCCTCCATGTAAAGATTATCTTAGGTGAAAATATTCACAATAAAGAAGTACATTTCCAGAGGAAGAATGAAAGATGTGAACACTTTGCTTAAAGAAGTAGGCATAGGGAGTTCTGATGTGATATCCAATAAAAGTGTCTGTGCCAATCTATCCCTAAGGGTACTTACCTAAAAACCTTTCCCTAAGATTAAACCACAGTCACAGTCTGTATGTAGTGACAAGTGACTTGGGATCATATCCAAGCCCAACCCTTGTACTCTCTATTTCTTCAATCTGCTTTTTTTCTCTGTAAAAAGAATTACCACCTGTCATTTTACATATTTTACTTATTTTTTTTTAATGGTTTCCTCATTCACACATCCCCTCCCCCATCAATCTCCATCCACTAGATTATAAGTTTCTTGAAAGGAAGGGCTATTTTGGTTCAATGCTGTATCTTGTGTACGGGAAGCAGGGCCTGTTACACAGTAACTGCTCATCATTCTTTTTTTTTTTTTTAACTGAGTGAACTTAATGTTATAAAACAAAACATAGTATATAGCTAACCCCGCTGCCGTTGAGTTGATTCTGACTTGTAGTGACCCTATAGAACAGAGTAGAACTGCCCCATATGGTTTCCAAGGAGCGCCTAGTGGACTTGAACTGCTGACCTCTTGGTTAGCAGATGTAGCTCTTAACCACTACTACACCAGGGTTTCCAGGATATAGCTAGTGCTCAGTAAATATTTTCTTCTCTTCCATGAGAACATATAAGACAAAGTAATGAGGGTTAGTTGTTTAAAATATTAGAGATCTATTTGGACATTGCAACATACACTCAGGCAAACCATTGAGCCATTGAATTATATTATTGATAATGGATGTATATTTTTCAATTTATTGATTTATTTTGCTTCATATGAGAGAAATTGAGTAGTTAAAAATAATTGTAAGTCAAAAGGTGTAGCACGTTTGTAGGTATATGTAAAAAAGTTATTATCTTTTACACTGCAGTGGAATCTCACAGAACAGGAATAATTAGCATTTATCCATAATTTACATATACTGACTTATTATATCTAAGTAGATGTTTATGGATCATGAGGTAAATACATATATTTTAAATACTAAGAAACTATGTGTATCTTTCTTCAAAATCTTGGCAAGAATTTTTTATTTTTTGATAGTTATACTTCATTTTTTGCAATTCAAAACCTAAAGACATATGGATAGACTAGGAAATCTGATTCAAATAAAATCTAAATGTTTTATGGCCTTTTATTTTCTATGCAGGACTAATATTAAGATGTTATAGTCAGCAGAACTCTGTGTTTGACAGATCTGGTTATGTTTTATTGATATTAAATTAATGTAGATATCAATTAAGAGCCCAATCCCTTTAGCTATCAAAAAAATTGCCAAGGAAAAATAAATGTAGCATTTTTATTTTGCTATAAAATCAATGTTGTCCTTACAATCACATAGTAGCAGCATGTTTACAAATAGATCAGTTATTAATGCTTATACTCATTTGTTGTTTCTTTTTTTCTCCACTCTCCCTACCCCCAAGCTACATATACCTAAAAAAGCACGTATGTCATGTACCTGAATACAGTAGATGGTCAATAAATATTTATTGAACAAAAGAATGAAGAAGGAAAGGGAGGAAAAAGAACTGAAGATAG
>NW_004444343.1:335710-336900 GCF_000243295.1 Trichechus manatus latirostris | reverse complement strand
CTATTGTCCCTTTCAAATGTTTGGCAACTAACCAGACAATATATCTACTAAAAAATTGTCTTACCATCTTGAACTCTATGAAATAACCTATTTACTCCACTTTGTTTCATGAAGATAGAATTATCACAGTAGGAGATCAATGTGTTCAAGATATCTGGACTAATCATTTGCAACAAATTATTCATTACTCCTGTATAAAAAGGGGAAACTTTAATCCAGGCTCCTTATTAGTGACCTGACAATAGTTTACTATTCTGGACTCTTTATTCAGACTAGTGATCAGAACAAAACCCCATCTATATCTTGCTTGGTTGCCAGCTATTATTAAACGGATATTTAGATAATGTGTAGTGTGAATAAAATATGCTCTATGTTACATGACTTAAGAGGATTTCATAAGTGGACAAAATCTTCTGTTTCAAGAAATAGGCTCAAGGTGGTCTTTCTTTAGAATTGAAAGAGACTTCATAGAACTTCTGGTTCAAATGCAAAAACATTATGGGGCTTAATCAAATTTTATATTACATAATTGTGCAATTGTTGATTTCCTTGTCTATTTTTTCTTGGATTGTACCAGGCTTAACAGACAAAACGATACTCCCATGGTTAGCAGCTTCTATAAACTGGTCTTCAATAAATTCACAGTTAATAAATCAATGCATAGGGTATCATTTAATATAAATCTTCAATAGAGGTTATATTCAGATTTTTTAAATATCTAATAAATGAATAAATACATTCATCAGCCACATAATTTCAAAGAGTCTCAAAATTAGTCCAGAGAAAAGTATTGTAGAAATTCATTGGTAACATAGATATGATCACATCTTAAGATTAAATCACTCCTCCATTAATTATTTTCATCTTAAATTCTTTCCTAATATTTGCTTATTTAATAGGATATCTTCAAGATGTTTAAATGTGTAAAGAACAAGCCTCCTTTATGCTTTGTGCTTTGTTTAGAAGAACCTTGAAATACTCAAGAAATATTTAAGAACACATTATCTCATACAATGTATGCTATCATAAAAATCTAAAATCATTGTTTAAAATAGAAAAGGATTAGCTTTCTTAACAATAATTTCAAATTCTCTACATCAAACTTTAAAATAATGTAACCTGATTTGTGTGAAAAAAATCAACTTTTACAGAAGTGTATAGCTCTTCTCAAGTACTCACTCTGTAGTAGT
>NW_004444343.1:333531-334887 GCF_000243295.1 Trichechus manatus latirostris | reverse complement strand
CTCCTCACCTTGGTGTCGTGTTTTTGGTGTTAATGTTCTCTTGATTATTATTTTTTACCTTACTCTTACATCATCCTCTCTCTTATCAATTACCTATTGATAACCTGCTGAGGATAGCTATATTAACACTAAAATGGTATACCTTCTACCCTCAACACACTTAGAGAGAAGCATAGTATACACGCTTAAAACCAAAGCTTTTAAGGTTAATGTACTCTAATGCTATCAGTGTTAAAACTTGCCTCATGTTTCAGAGATTCATTTTTGTCACCACAATATATTCCATATAATTATATAGTAGCAATTAAGTAAAATAATTTGAATAATAAAGCACAGTATCTGATTAATAATTTTAATACATTGTTATGGCTTTACTATTGATAATATTTTTATCATTATGAAGTACTATTAAGCCTTTCGCACCCTGGTGGTGCAGTGGTTAAGAGCTCAGATACTAACCAAAAGGTCAGCAGTTCGAATCCACCAGCTGCATGTTGGAAACTCAGTGGGGCAGTTCTACTCTGTTGTATAGGGTCGCTATGAGTCGGAATCCACTTGACAGCAACAGTTTGTTTTTTTTATTTGTTTATTAAGCCTTTAATAGCCCTGGTTGCACAATGGCTAAGCACTAGACTGCTAACTGAAAGGTCGATTGTTAGAACCCACCAGCCTCTCTGGGAAAAAGATGTAGCAGTCTGCTTCTGTAAAGATTTACAGCCTTGGAAACTCTTTGAGACAGCTCTATTCTGTCCTATGGTGTCTCTATGAGTCAGAATTCGACTTGACTGCAAAGGATTCAGTTTTTTTCATTTGCTTTTTTGTTTTTTGAGTTGTATTTTTAAAAAATTTTTTTTTAAATTATACTTTAGATTAAGGTTTACAGAACAAATAGTTTCTCATTAAACAGTACACATATTGTTTTATGACATTGGCTAACAACCCCATGACATGTTAGCACTCTCCCTTCTCGACCTTAGAGGAAATTTTTTTTTTTTTGGTGAAAATATATATAGCCAAAGTTACACAATTTCCAAAGTTTCTACATGTACAGTTCAGTCACATTGTTTATGTTCTTCCAGTTGTGCTGCTATTCTCACTTTTTCCAAGTTATTCCATTACCATTATCTTCAACTCACTGCTCCCTAGGCTTCCCATCAAACCTTTTGAGTTGCTGTTCTCAATTTGATCTCACACAGATAATTTTGTTTTTGTACCTCAGATGAAGGTTTACAGAACAAATAGTTTCTCATTAAACAGTTAGTACATATATTGCCCTATGACAATTGTTAACAATCCCATGACATGTCAACACTGTCCCTTCTCAACCTTGGGTTCCCTATCATCAGCTTTCTTGTC
>NW_004444343.1:319249-320287 GCF_000243295.1 Trichechus manatus latirostris | reverse complement strand
GTTGCCAGCAGTTCATGAGTAGGCAAAAGAAACGTTCTTGTGGCAAAATTTATTTAATCAGCGAAGAATCATTTGAGTCAGCTTAAGTCACACAAAGATATTGTACATAGGAAATTATTGCATTGGACTTAGAGTATAACACGATTTTGTATGTATGCATGTATTTGCGAGTAATGGGATGCTATAAAATCTGATATGTCATGCAGAGTTCTCTGAGGGATATACCTAGGGATTTAATTTTGCATAAAGATTCTATAGGCAAAGTGCAGAGTGTTCTGTTCTTGAGATTTGAAGACTGGAATATAGGTCAAGAGGTATAAGATGCCCTGATCAAAGATTTTGGACAGGAGAAAAAATCTGTTAGGACCCTAACCATAACTCATTAGTGGGGAAGTAGAAACCTGTGTGTGGTTTCAAGCCCTCAGATAAGGCCTTCACTTGATTGGTTGTGGTATAGTACATAGTTTAGGCTTGAAATATCTCAGGACACAGCCATTCAAGCAAGAGTATCTTGTATGTACGTATATACATACATGCATACATATATATACACACACACATATATGTATATATAGTTAGAAAGCCAAAAGGGAAGAACATGTTTGGCATTTCTCAAGCTGAAAGAACTGAAGAAAAAATTCAAGACTTGAGTGGCAATACTGAAGGATCCTGTCGGGGAAAATATTGAATGACACAGGAAGCATTAAAAGAAGATGGAAGAAATACACAGAGTCACTATACCAAAAAGAATTGGTTGACGTCCAACCATTTCAGGAGGTAGCATATGATGAAGAACCGATGGTACTGAAGGCAGAAGTCCAAGTTGCAGTGAAGGCAGTGGCAAAACACAAGGCTCCAGGAATTGATGAGAAACAAATTGAGATGTTTCAACAAACAGATGCAGCGCTGGAGGTGCTTCATTCATCTACATTAAGAAATTTGGAAGACAGCTACCTGGACAACCAACTGAAAGATCCATATTTTTACTCATTCCAAAGAAAGGTGATCCAACAGAATAAGAAATTTATTGAAAAACAT
>NW_004444343.1:317349-318190 GCF_000243295.1 Trichechus manatus latirostris | reverse complement strand
GAGAAGAACATCATGCTTGGGAAAGTAGAGGGTCAGTGAAAAAGAGGAAAACTCTCAATGAAATGGACTGACACAGTGTATGCAACAGTGGGCTTAAACATAGCAACAACTGAGAGGATGGTACAGGACCAGGCAGTGTTTCCTTCTGTTTTACATAGGGTCACTATTAATTGGAACTGATTCAATGGCACCTAACAATAACATATATGAATTTTTTACCCTCAAGATTTGGGCAGCATTACAGTCTTATAAAAGGCCCTGAATTAGCACAGGCCTTACGTAGAATGAACTACATCAAGAAAAATTTGAAATCCAATATCAGTGATGACAAAATTTGCCTTTCAGAATCAATGGCAGAGGTGAATCAATCAGATTTTTTAGTTTTTTCTAATTATGGCATTTGGAAGTAGGACTGATTCACACGAACTTAAATAACACATCAAAATTTTAAGCAATTAGATGATTGTGTACTTTCTGCTTCTTAAGACAAGTGAATGCCCAGGTGATTAATTGAAAAACAAGAGATGATATTTTTACCCAAACTTGATGGACATTATAGATCTCATTTTTTTGAATTGATAATTTTGACATTACAATTAAACTATTTTACAAATGACCTTTTTATGACTGGATTTTAAATAAAATGAAGTGAATTAAACTGACTATTATTTTTTGTTTGATTTTCACAATCATTTAAGATTATTGAAGAAATTGGTTTTTCACAAACCATGGGATTGCAATTGCTAATCTACATTATCTAATATTCATCAGATTTCAGTAAACGGGCAATGGCTTACATTAAATTGGTTGTTTCTTGTTTTAGTTATTTTTACAATAAGCA
>NW_004444343.1:313299-314956 GCF_000243295.1 Trichechus manatus latirostris | reverse complement strand
TGGTTAAAATGAAGAACTACACAGACTACATTGTTACAAGAGAACACGGTTAGAGTGAAAGATAAGTGTAGGCTGGAGTAGTTGGGGAAAAAATAATAGTTTAACCTCTTAATCCTAAATGTAGAGGTAGAACTTGGAATGATGGAAAACAATAAATTTCATTTAATGAAATAAATAATATACAATAAATAAATTTCATTTCTCACTTGATTCTCAAAGTGACCTTGTTTAATAATCATAGTACTGAGCATTGCTGTAATTTACATAAAAGTCTATAAGATAAATTTATAGACTTATCAGTAAATTCACTGTGCTCTGTACATCAAATTACTGTATAACTAAGCCTTAAACATAAACTTGAGTTTAAACATTTTTTGAAAACACTGAGAAATTGCAGCTTTAAGGAAGACAAATATGCTCTGTGCCCAAATCACAAAAATTAGAATTGGAAGACTGTGTTATTATTATTTCAAAAGCATCTGATTTCACCTAAAATTCACTATGATTAAAATATACCCGTATTTCTTTCAGATATGGCATATAGGCCTTGTGTTAAAAATATTAAATCTAAAAAAGGTCTCTAACAAAGTTTTTACATTTAAAGCAACTTAAGACTGAATTTTTTTTTCTTCTCCCTTTTATGGTTTTCCACTGAAGAGAGCTTTGTGATTTAAATTTATATTTACCTGTAAGAAGAAGAAAGGAATTCAAGGCAGAATGATCTATGAGCCTTCTGTAAATACTTGGCCACATAATTTATATTATAACCACCAGCTTATAAACAGCATACAGGATCTTTTGAAAGCCCACATGTGACTTTCTAAAACATAAATTTGATCTTTAAACTGGATCTGATCCATGGTTTTTAAAGGGTTGCAAAATGTTATGAGTATCTGTCATATTTTTATACACCCATATACAAGGATATTTGTGTAATGCCTTTTTAATGCTATATAATTTGAAAATCATATAGGAAAAATCAGCCAAAGTTGAATGAAATTGGTGTCATGAACATCAAAAAGGTGTCTCTGAAAATAACTTTTTGAATACCATAATATATTTGCCCATTTGAGTTATATAAACTGACTGGACAGCATTTTCAGAATTGCTCACTATCAAAATGTAAATGTAGTAAATAAATTATTTCGAGTTTCAAACTATTTAAGTTATTTCCTGATAAGATCTTTTCTTTTTCCAAAGCAAATAGTAGTTACCAATTACAAACTCTAAAAAGAAGTTCTTATAAATCATGTAAGAATTTCGCCTTCTTGAATGTCACTATTTGATAATTCTTTGGTGTTTTTTCTTTCTCTTCATTCAGCATAATGTATAATATAGAATGGCTTATGTCATTTTAGGAAATATGCTACCCCTTTAGGAAATATAGGTGCAGTTGAATGTCTAACCATAACACTATATTTCAGCAATACTCTCGTGAGCAGTATATTTAATTATAGCTTAGTAACCTGAAAGCATAGTCTTTTCTTTCCTTTTGAAAATGTAACAACTTTTACACCCCTGTTTTCATCATATATGTTTTTATAAAATAAAGGTAGCATTTGTATGACTTCTGTCATTTAAAAATGCATTTACGAACTTCTGATTTTCAGTTATGCTAGAGTAAGGCTCTTCTGGAGAACTTTCACCACAGAAAAAA
>NW_004444343.1:309051-311265 GCF_000243295.1 Trichechus manatus latirostris | reverse complement strand
TTAAAAATAAATAATGCATTTATTAAAATAAATTTCACTTTGAAAATACTAACAGAAATAATACAAATGCCAATTTATCAGAAAAATATAAAATCTTTAAAGTGTATGTACCTAATAACACAGCTTCTAAAAACATAAAGCAAAAATTGACCAAATTATATGAAGAAATAATTCCATAATCATACTTGGAAACTTTAAAACCCCTCTCTCAGAAACTGATAGCTCATCAAGACAAAAAAATCATTTGTCATTGTATATCTGCACAAAACTGTTACCACCTAGAAACTAATATTTATAGGACACTACATGCAACTACATGTAGTGCACATTGTTCTATTACCAGGTTAGATCATAATGATATATCAAGATATATATCTGTCTGTATATATATTATGTGTGTATGTGTATATATGTCTGTGTGTACATTGTGTGTATATACATACACACACATACACACAGACATTGTTGTGCATGTATATACCATGATGGTTTATCAAGATATATTTGTGTATGTATATGGATGAGTGTGTGCTTATGTATATATATATGTATATACGTATGGAGCCCTAGTGGTGCAGTGGTTAAGTGTTCAGCTGCTAACCAAAATGTCAGTAGTTGGTCCACCAGCTGCTCCTTGGAAATCCTATGGGGGAGTTCTACTTTGTCCTATAGGGTCACTATGAGTCAGAATGAACTCAGTGGCAACAGGCTTTATATATATCAATTTGAAAGTTATGCCATTAAACAAATCTCGATAAACTTAACAACACAATATATTCTCTGACCACAAGGAAATTACAGATCACTAGCAATAAAATATTATCATGAAATGTGCAAAGACCTAGAGATAGAAAATCAAAAGGGAATAATACGCTTGGCATTTCTGAAGCTGAAAGAACTGAAGGAAAAACTCAAGCCTCAAGTAGCAATATTGAAGACTTCCATGGGGAAACTATTTAACAATGCAGGATGAAAGGAATACACAGAATCACTGTATTAAAAAGAATTTGTCGATATTCAACCATTTCAGGAGGTAACATATGATCAACAGCCAATGGTACTGAAGGAAGTGGTCCAAGCTGCACTGAAGGCATTGGCAAAAAACAAGGCTTCAGGAATGGATGAAATGCCAACTGAAATTTTTCAGTAAACAGATGCAGCAGTGGAAGCGCTTACTCATCTATGCCAAGAAATCTGGACGATAGCTACCTGGCCAACTACTGGAAGAGGTCCATATTTGTGCCCATCTCAAAGAAGTGTGATCCAACTGAATGCAGAAATTATCAAACAACATCATTAATATCACACACAAGTAAAATTTGGCTGAAGATCATTCAAAAGTGGTTGCACCAGTAGATCAACAGGTAACTGCCAGAAATTCAAGCCAGATACAGAAGAGGAAGTGGAACAAGGGATATCATTGCTTATGTCAGATGGATTCTGACTGAAAGCAGAGAATACTAGAAAGATATTCATCTGTGTTTTATTGACTATGCAAAGCCTTTCGACTGTATGGATCATAACAAATTATGGATAACATTGTGAAAAATGGGAAAGGCTAGAACACTTAATACTGCTCATTAGGAATCTGTACACAGATCAAGAGGCAGTCGTTCGAACAGAACAACGGGATACTGTGTGGTTTAAAGTCAAGAACAGTGTGCATCAGGGTTGTATCCTTTCACCATACTTATTCAATCTGTGTGATGAGCAAATAATCCAAGTAGCTGGGCTATATGTAGAAGAATGTGACATCAGGTTTGGAGGAAGACTCATTAACAACCTATGATATGCAGATGACACAACCTTGCTTGATGAAAATGAAGAGGACTTGAAGCACTTACTGATGAAGATCAAAGGCTACAACCTTCAGTATGGATTATACTACAACATAAAGAAAACAAAAATCCTAACAACTGGACCAATAAGCAAAAACATGATAAACAGTGAAAAGATTGAATTCATCAAGGATTTCATTTTACTTGGATCCACAATCAACTCCCATGGAAGCATCTGTCAAAAAATCATAGGACTCATTGCATTGGGCAAATCTGCTGCAATAGACCTCTTTAAAGTGTTGAAAAGCAAAGGTATCACTTTAAGGGCTAAGGTGCACCTGACCCAAGCCATGGTGTTTTCAATCGCCTCATATGCATGTGAAAGCTGGACAATAAATAAGGAAGACTGAAGAACTGACACCTTTGAATTATGGTG
>NW_004444343.1:279699-308836 GCF_000243295.1 Trichechus manatus latirostris | reverse complement strand
GACATGGATTGACACAGTGGCTGCAACAATGGGCTCAAGCATAAAAATGTGAGGATGCTGCTGGACTGGGCAGTGATTTAGTCTGTTGTACATAGGTTCGCTCTGAAACCAACCTGACGGCACCTAACAACAACAACAACAACAATAAGGTTATAAGTAAGTGTCAAACATTTGCAAATCAAAAACATACTTCTAAATAATTAATAAGTCAAATAAGAACAGCAAAGAAAATTAGAAAATATTTTTGTGTATAATAAAACTAAAATTTATCAAACTGTATGATGCTGCTTAAACAGTGCTCAGAGGAGTTTGTGTTTTTAAATATTTATATTAGAAGACATAAAGTCAATAAACTGAGTTTCCACTTTTAAGAAATGAATAAAAGAATAGCACACAAACCCCAGAATAAATAAATGGATAAGCAAAATCTGTATATCCCCGTTGGTAAAGATTCTTTAGATGTTTTGTTCACTTTTTTTGTTTTTAATTGTATTCTTATTGTTGAGTGCTGAGAGTTCATTATATATCCTGGATACAAATTCTATGTCTGAAAAATGATTTGCAAATATTTTCTCCTTGTCTGTGATTGTACTTTCATTCTCTTACCAGTGACATTCACACATCAAAAAGTTTATTTTATTTTATTTTTTTTTTCTGGAATGTGACAGAAAATTACATACACTTCAAAAGGGAAGATATGAATAAGCAATGTATACATTAGTGAAGCTCAACGATTCTATAATTTAATGGACTATTATTTTTAATCAACTAAGGTAATCATAATTACAAATTATGTTTTCATGTCTACTCATTTTATTCATACAGGAAAGCATGCCCTTATCTATGACTGTTAGCTATATAACTGAGTTCATTTTATAGACCCAAAACATAGGATTCTTCTATAAAACGAAGAGAATAATAGTCTTCTTGGTTATTATTATTGCTTTTAAAGATAATGATAAAATGAAAATAGTAATTATAAAGTATATGTAAAAGGTATCATTGTGTCATTGTGTGGGAAATTTACAACTAAGGAAAACTGAAATATTTGTGCTTCATATTTGACTGTACTATAGACAAATCAGGCTAAACATTTATATATCTAAAAATGGCATAACTTTTCTCTGTTTAAAACTTAATATTTGATTCACATTTCTCCTCACAACCATTTTTATTGCTTTAAAATTTCTGAATATACTTTCAAAGTCAGTGTAAATTCTTCAGTGTAAATTCTTCACATGGGAGAAATACTTAATCTTGAGGAAAGCATAGATACGGGAACAATCAAAATCCGTTATATGTGTTTGGCATGTATTTGAACATTGAAAAAAAGTCATTAAGTGACAATTTTCGTTCCAGCCTTACATAATTTCATAATATAAAAGACAGTAAGAGATTAAAGAAGTTATTTTTTAAATTAAATCATCGTTTTAATAACTTTTCTAAATACTGTTAGTGAACAAGTATATTTTAAGAATTCCAAACTGAAAATTTACTTAAAAAAGACAAGAGTAATTGCAGCCAACCTCTGAACCATCAGGCTTTGTGGTCTGACAAATGATCCTAAAGCCAGTGAAAACATATAGTTAACAGAGCCAATTTCACAACCTACCAACGGATAGATTCTGCAGTTTAAACTATGTACAGGAATTCTGAAAAGCTAGATGGAAGAAGCCTATTTATAATAACTTCCCTTGTGTCACCATTTTAGTCTTGCTAATTCACAGGTGTATGAACATTATGTTGGGTCATGAAGTTTCCTGATTCTCTGCTTGGACAAGGGGTTGCCCTATAAAATATTTGAGGTGATTATGCTCAAAACATTCAAGAAATTTAAAACCCAAAAGTAGGCCAAGACCTACAAGAAACTCCCAAAGAGAATCTGGAGATTAATGAAAGAAACATCATATGATTTTCAGAAAACACTGCAGTAGCAAAGGATAAGGAACAGCATACCTAAAATTATAGCAAAAGTGTCTTGTAGGCATTATTTTGAAAAATTATATTAAATGGCAACATTATATTGACTTTCTTTATGTGAAATCTTATCTCCTTCCAGAAGCTTAATTTTAAATGTAAAGTACAAAGATGTACATAAGATAGCAACATCAAGAACATTTTACTAACAGGATGCCACAAATTATCAACCCTGAAACAAATCTTGGAAGTGGTGGGAGGGTAGGTAAGGAACATTTGAGTTTAATCAGTGACATCCATATGTACGCCTTTTGCACTGCAAAATAAAATTAATATGTAAGAAGAATATCATAGGTGTCTTTTGGACAGCTCTTATACACCACTTCAAAATCTTCCATACATATTTGACCAGCTTTGCTCAGTTGGTTAGAACCTCACCCTAGGCTGAGCCACATACGTTCTGCTTCTAGCCATTGCGCTTCCTTGAAAGTGTGACAGGGAGACATATGAGCATCTGTGCAACACTCAGACATGTTCAAATCAGAAATGTGGGGTAGATAAAGCCCGTGGTTCTACCTTTGATCAATGGGGTAGCAGAATCAACAGATAAATCATTCTCATTTTGCCCCCTCACATGGATAGTTTCTGAGATGTATTTCATAAGGCCCCTCCTAAAGTACACACGAGATGAAGTGTCAGTTGCCTGTAGCGGTGGTCAAATCAATATGTTGTTTCTGTAAGATGCTGTGGAGTCAATTTTGACACATATCAACCCATGTGACAAGTTAGAACTGTCCAATAGGGTTTTCTAGGCTGGGATCTTTATGGAAGCAGATCACCATATCTACCGAGGAACCACCACGGCTCCTCTCAAATCAATATCCAAAAACCCATTGCCCTGGAGTCCATTCCAACTCGTAGCAACCCTATAAACAAACAAAGAAAGAAAAAGAAAAACTCGTAACTGTTGAGTCGATTCTGACTCATAGTGACCCTATAGGACAGAGTAGAACTGCCTCACAGAGTTTCCAAGGAGCAGCTGGTGGACTGCCAACCTTTTGGGTAGCAGCCATAGCTTGCCATAGCTCTTAACCACTGCACCACCAGGGCTCCGTAGGTAAGAGTAAAACTCCCCCCTAAGATAGGCATTATTTGGATTTTTTTTCCTTTGTGCATTGTGGCAAGAACAGTCTTTCAGACTTTTCAATATGTGATGATCATGTTCACCAGCAAAAAGCAAAACAGAAACGAACCCCAACTAAAACACAGTGATGCTGTTTATTTTACAGTGTGAATCTCATAATTCCATTAAATGACAGCCCTAGATATAAGTTTCAAAATTATCAAAGAGTTAATTCATTGCTTACATTGAATTCTAAACATTCCCCGTAGGGAGGGAATAACTGTAAATATATATATATACAAAATTACTAATTGTATTATTTTCAAAGAGATTTGTCCCACATTCTCTTTAAATAAGATTTATCTCAGATTACCTTTAAATGGCAATTCCTTAGGGCATTAAAATAATTACTTGGTTTTCAAAATGCTTATCTTCCACAGGTGTTTTCAAAATACATCTATCTTGTGAAGGAATAAATTCCTGTTTTACCTTACAATGGCACCACTAGCCACCATAAAATGTCTTCCCTGATATTGACAGACCAGTTCATTCCCTTTTAGGCTACAAACTCCCAGTTAGGATCCTTTATTTACCTAGCCTTAGGCATATTTTTGGCATATTAACATTATTGCGAAATGTCATGTATTTTCCTTTGTAAGATAAACCCACCTTGAGCAAATATGCAAAAATCATAAATTAAGAGACCAGATACTGGTAATTTAAATAGTAAAAGTGAGACTCGCTACAACTGCATGTTATTCAGAATTATTTCAGGTTTTTGCCTACTCTTGTAATTAATTTTCAAGAATTAAATTACAATGGGGAGAGAATTACTACATTTTCATTGATTATAAAGGATTACCCGCCTACCATAGAGTTATAGCCAGTGAAATTTTCTGTGGTGAATAATTTCTAGTTAAGAGACAGCTCAGTATATTCAGGGGAGAGAAGGTAGGAGGCTCTATATCAATAAATATCAACATACTAATATGTGTATGTGTATATTACACATATATATTTATTTTTATTTTTTTCAGACTCAGCATATGCAGAAGTTAGAAAACCATAGGAAAAAATGCATTTGCCATTGAGGATATTCTTTACACAAATAACATTTCAATGGAAGCCAAACGAAAGCTTTACAGGAAAATAACCACATATGTATATTGCTTGCAATGAAATACACAAAATAACAATCTCTGTCAAATCAATTTATATTTCACATTAAAGTCTTCAGAAAAACGTCAAAATGAACCTCAATCAGTGTACAGCATTATTGCAAATATTTAGCACATTGTGATAGTCATGGACTCAGAGGAAAAGACAAATCATTATCCCATGTGTTTAGGTTATCCAGTAAAGAACTGGGAACTATCTTCTTTTCACCATGTACTGTTGCCAAAAACAACACAATAATTATCAGATGGGATTTGTGATAGAATGACTTTCTCTAAACCTGAAAAGACAGCATCATATTGAGTTTCCAGGACATAGCTTGGTGGGATTGATATTGATTGATAATATTTTATGTGTAGATGTGAAATAATTTCTAACAAATAATCTATTTTATATCTTAGGGATTTTTTTTCAGTTGATGCATATTTTGTAATAGAATCACTAAAGGAATTGTCCTCCTTTGTTTCTTTAACTTCACAAAATTCAAGAAGAAACAAAGGTAGAAAAAGAGAAAGCCAAGGAAGGAAGGAAGGAACCTTAAAAAAAACAGACTAAAAATACTCAACTGCCTTATATTTAATTATTCATGTGACACTGTAGCGTGCCAAGCAGAACAGAAAGGTCAACAGAGGAATATGACCTTGGAATAACTTAGTCTCATCAATTACACTCATTTTGGAGAAATAATTCATAGATGTAAAACAAACAAGAGGGTAAAGTAGCAACAAGGATGAAGATCGATGTAAGTACTTCTCCTTCAGAACTTGGAAAAAATGATTACTTTGTATGGGATTTTATTTTAGCTTGTTCCATTGAAAATCATTTTATGTAACTTTTTTA
Organism: Trichechus manatus latirostris; assembly: GCF_000243295.1. NCBI lineage: Eukaryota > Metazoa > Chordata > Mammalia > Sirenia > Trichechidae > Trichechus > Trichechus manatus. The sequence continues at coordinate 303,780 of NW_004444343.1, read as the reverse complement.
ACAATTATGAGTATCCTAATATGCATAATTCCACCACTCATCTGTCAGTTTGCCATACTGCGGTGGCTTGCTTGTTGCTTTGATGCTGCAAGATATATCACCAGTATTTCAAATACCAGCAGGGTCACCCATGGTGAACCAGATTCAGGGGAGCTTCCAGACTATGATAGACTAGGAAGAAGGACTGAAAGTCTACTTTGGAAAAAAATTGGCCAGAGAAAACCTTATTAATAGCAGTATAACGTTGTCTAATATAGTGCTAGAAGATAAGCCCCTCGGATTGAAAAGTACTCAAAACACAACTGGGGAAGAGCTGATTGTTCAAAGTAGAGTTGACCTTAATGATGCAGTTGGAGTCAAGCTTTCGGGACTTTCGTTTGCTGATGTGGCATGACTTAAAATGAGAAGAAACAGCTGCAAACATCTATTAATATCAGAATTTGGAATGTAGGCAGTATGAATATACGAAAATCGGAAGTCGTCAGAAAAGGAATGGAACGCATAAAGATCAATATGCGAGCATTTGTGAACTGAAATGGACTTGTTGGTATTGGCCATTTTGACTCAAACTAACATATGTTCTACTATGCCGGGAATGACGAATTGAAGAGGAATCATACTGAATTCACCTCAGAAAGAACATTTCAAGATCTATCCTGAAGTAAAACACTGTTAGTGATAGGATAATATCCATATGTCTACAAAGTTGATATAGGGTTGCTATGAGTCAGAATCAACTCAAAGGCAACGGGTTTGGTTTTGGTTTACAAGGAAGACCAGTTAATATGACTATTATTCAAATTTACCCACCAACCACTAATGCCAAAGATGAGGACGTTGAAGATTTACCAATTTGTGCAGCCTGAAATTGATCAAATATGCAATCAAGAAGCACTGATAAATATTGGTGATTAGAATGTGAAAGTTGGAAACAAAGAAGAAGGATTGGTAGTTGGAAAATATGGCTTTTGTGTTAGCAACGATGCCAGAGAATTTTACAAGACTTATTCATTACAAATACCATTTTTAACCAACATAAATGGCTGCTATAGTCATAGACTTTGCCAGATGGAAGACACAGGAATCAAATCAACTACATCTGAGGAAGAAAACAAAGGGATGATGGAGAAGTTCAATATCATCACTCAGAACAAGGCCAGAGGCATACTGCGTAACAGACCATCAATTGCACATATGCAAGTTCAAGTTGAAACTGAAGAAAATTAATACAAGTCCACGACAGCCGAAGCAAAACCTTGAATGTATGGCACCTGAATTTACAGACAATCTCAAGAATAGATTTGACACACTGAACAATAATGATCGAAAACCAGACGACCTTGTGGGATGACATCAAGGATTTCATACAAGAAGAAAGTAAAAAGCCATTAAAAAGAAAAGAAAGAAAGAAAAGACCTAAATGGATGTCAGAAGAGACTCTGAAACTTGCTCTTGAATGTAGAGCTGCTAAAGCAAAAGAAAGATATGATGAAGTAAAAGAGCTGAACAGAAAATTTCAAAGGGCAGCTTGAGAAGACAAAGTAAAATATTATAATGGAATGTGCAAAGACTTGAAGTTAGAAAACAAAAAGTGAAGATCACACTCAGCATTTCTCAAACTGAAAGAACTGAAAAGAAAATTCAAGCCCTGAGTTACAATATTAAAGGATTCTATGGGCAAAATATTGAACAATGCAGAAGCATCAAAAAAAGATGGAAGGAAAACCCGGAATCCCTATACCTAAAGAATTGGTCGACATTCAACCATTTCAGGGGGTAGCATATGATCAAGAACTGGTGGTATTGAAGGAAGAAGTTCAAGCTGCACTGAAGGCATTGGGGAAAAACAAGGCTGTAGGAATTGACAGAACACCAATTGAGATGTTTCATCTAATGGATGCACTGCTGCAGTCGCTCAGTGATCCATGCCAAAAAATTTGAAAGAGAGCTACCTGGCCAACCGACTGGAAGACATCCATATTCCAAAAAAAGGTGTTCCAACAGAATAAGGAAATTATTAAATAATATTAATATCACACGTAAGTGAAATTTTGCTGAAGATCATGCAAAAGTGGTTGCAGCAGTATATCAACAAGGAACTGCCAGAAATTCAAGCATGATTCAGAAGAGGATGTGGAACGAGGGATATCATTGTTAATGTCAGATGATTCTTCACTAAAAGTAGAGAATACTAGAAAGATGTTTACCTGTGTTTTATTGACCATGCAAAGGCATTTGACTCTGAATCATAACAAATTATGATCTTGTTTTTGAAAACATTTCTCACAATATATTTAAAATATGATGTTAACATTAGGGAGCATCTTTGCTTTGGCCTACTATAATTTGTGAATGAGTATATAGATGGGTAAAATGTATTTCATTTGTTTCATACCTCCCCAGTTACTTTTTTGTTCTCATTGTAACATTATGGGGAGTGGGAATTCCAGAGCCCTTGTTTGTTCTCATGAGGAGCCTATACATGGACCAAGTGGCTACCATTCAAGCAGAACAAAGGATACCACGTGGTTTAAAATCTGTAAGAGTTTGAGTCAGGGTTGTGCCCTTCACCATACTGTTCAACTGTATGCTGAGCAGATAATCCAAGAAACTGGATTCTATGAAGAGGAACATGGCATCAGGATTGGAGGAATACTCATTAACAACCTTCAATCTGCAGATGACACATCTTGCTTGCTGAAAACTAGGGGGACTTGAATCACTTACTGATGAATATCAAGGACTACAGTCATAAGTGTGGATAGCCTAAACATGAAGAAAACAAAAATCCTCACAACTGGACCAGTATGCAACATCATGGTGAATGGAGAAAATCTTGAAGTTGTCAAGGATTTCATTTTACTTGGATTCACAATCAACACCCATAGAAGCAGCAGTCAAGTAATCACACATGCATTGCACTGGGCAAATCTGCTGCAAATGACCTCTTTAAAATGTTAAAAAAAGAGTAAAGATATATGAGGATTAAGATGTGCCTGACACAAGACATGGTATTTTAAATTATCTTATGTGTATGTGAAAGCTGGTCATTGAATAAGGAAAACCATAGAAAACTTGATGCCTTTGAATTCTTGGCAAAGAATATTGAATATATCATGGACTACCAGAGGAATGAACAAATCTATCTTGGAAGAAGTACAGCCACAATGCTCCTTAGAAGTGAGAATGGTGAGAGTTTGTCTCACTTGCTTTGGACATGCTATCTGGAGGGACCAGTCCCTGGAGAAGACATCATGCTTGGTAAAGTAGAGAGTCAGCGAAAAAGAAGAAGACCCTCAGGGAGATGGATTGACATGGTGGCTGCACCAATGCTCTCAAGCATAATAATGATTGTGACGATGGTGCAGGACCCAGCAGTGTTTCGTTCTGTTGTACATAAGCTCGCTGTGAGTTGGAACTGACTAGATAGCACCTAACAACAACTACATTTCCTTTGGATTTTTTTTGTGTAAATGTAGAGATCAAGAGACTGGCGTTGTTCAATATGGTCATGCAATTAATGTTTCAGATTGACTGATTAATGGTGATGAGATAAAGAACATTCGTAAAGTTGGATTGAATTGTACTTCTATCTGGAGTATAAACAAACAGAAATGTGAGTATATAATGAAAGAGCGATCTCACTACATTAATTTAAGAAAGAATTGTGGCCTTCTTACCTTCTTAGATACATTTTTTATAATCTTCCCATTTCTATAGTGAAAAACAAACTAATTGTGGTTACTTTGAAGAGATATTTCCATTAGGTTGTTGATCAAGATTTTCTACTTTTAATAGAAATCGGCAGTATATAAGCCATGAAAGGTCCTTTTGAAAAAAGAACCATTTCACCTTTGTGTTTGTGGTACAATCAAGTATATGTTCAAACTGAGTGGATATAGAAATTCGCATTGATTTATATAGGGTTAGAACATAGCTTTAATAGGAAATATTAATTTTCATGAACAGAATACATAATTAAAATAGAGCAAAATAAGAGTTAACTAATAAATTGCTTGCTACAGTTTGACTCAAAGTTTCTAGAAGAAAAAGGACTTAAGTTATAAATAAATACAAAATGCTCACGTAGTAAGTCAAAACTACAACACAAAAAGCAAATTACTACAGATTTTTTTTTTCTTTTTCTGATGACTACAGAGCTGGAGCCACACAGACTTTTAACCTGTATTCCTGAGTCTTTAGGTTCAATTAAATTAAAAATATGTAATGCCAGATACAATTACCATTAATTTTTAGACCCATGTGTATTTTGTTAAAATTTAAATCCATCTACATTTCAGATCCATTTACAGTTGGCTAATTAAAAAGTTGCTTAGTAAAGTTTTTTTTGACATCAAGGAAACTCAGGGGCCTTTTAAAATCACCATTCATAAATCTTATCTTCTCCTATAACAAACTGAATGTGTGTGTGTGTGTTTGTATGTGGGTGTGTGTTTAAGCAAAGAGAAGAAAATGCAACCTGAATATGAGTGCACTTATGCCTACAATTTTATTTTAATTTTTTATTTTATTTTATTGTTGCACTTTAAGTGAAAGTTGACAATTCAAGTTAGTCCCTCAAACAAAAATTTATACATACATTGTTTTGTGACCTGGTTGCTCTCCCTATACTGTGACAACACTCTCCTCCTTTCCACCCCTGATTTCCATTGTCCATTCAACCAGATCCTGACCCTCTCTGCCTTCTCATCTCACCTCCGGACAGGAGCTGCCCATTTAGTCTCATGTATCTACTTGAGCTAAGAAGCATACTCTTCACAAGTATCATTTTATGTCCCATAGTCCACTCTAATCTTCGTCTGAAGAGTTGGCCATGGGAATGGTTTTAGTTCTGGCTTGACAGATAGTCCGGGGGCCATGCTTTCTGGGTTCCTCCAGTCTCAGACCATTAAGTCTGGTCTTTTTACTAGAATTTTAGTTCTGCACCTTACTTTCCTCCTGCTCCATCGGGGACTTGCTGTTGTGTTCTCTGTCAGGGCCATCATTGGTGGTAGCCGGGCACCATCTAGTTCTTCTGGTCCCAGGCTGATGCAGTCTCTGGTTTATGTGGCCCCTTTTGTCTCTTGGGCTAATACTTCCCTCGTGTATTTGGTGTTCTTCATTCTCCTTTACCCCAGGTGGGTTGGGACCAATTCATGTATCTTACATGGCCTCTTGCTAGCTTTTAAGACACCAGACTCCACTCAACAAAGTGGGATGCAAAACATTTTCTTAATAAACTTTGTTATGCCAATTGACCTAGATGTCCCCTGTAACCATGGTCCCCAGACCCTCGCCCCTGCTACTCTGTCCCTCAAAGGGTTTGATTGTACTCAGGAAACTTCTTAGCTCTGGTTTAGTTGTGCTGACTTCCCCTGTAGTGTGTTCTGTCCTTCCCTTCACCTAAGATAATTCTTGTCTACTATCTAGTTAGTGGATAACCCTCTACCTCCCTCCCCACACTTGTAACCATCAAAGAATGTTTTCTTTTGTGTTAAATCTTTTCTTGAGTTCTTATAATAGTGGTCTCATACAATATTTGTCCTTTTGCGACTGACTAAATTCACTCAGCATAATGCTTTCCAGATGCCTCCATGTTATAAGAAGTTTCATGGATTCATCATTGTTCTTTATCATTCTGTAGTATTCCATTGTGTGAATATGCCATAATTTGTTTATCCATTTGTCATTTGATGGGCACCTAGGTTGTTTCCATCTTTTTGGTATTGTGAACAGTGCTTCAATGAACATTGGTGTGCATATATTTATTAGTGTGACAGCTCTTATTTCTCTAGGATATAGTCCAAGGAGTGGGATTGCTGGGTCATATGGTGCTTCTATTTCTAGTTTTTAAGGAAGTGCCAAATCAACTTCCAAAGCGGTTGTATCATTTTACATTCCCACCAACAGTGTATAAGTGTTCCATTCTCTCCATAGCCTTTCCAACACTTATAATGTTGTGTTTTTTGGATTAATGCTAGCCTTCTTGGGGTGGGCTGGTATCTCATTATAGTTTTGATTTGCATATCTCCAATGGCTAATGATCGTGAGCATTTCCTCACGTGTCTGGTAGCCTCCTGAGCATCTTTGGCGAAGTGCCTGTTCATATCTTTTGTCCATTTTTTAATTGGGTTATTTGTCTTTTTGTTGTTGAGGTTTTGCAGTATCTTGTAGATTTTAGAGATTAGATGTTGACTGAATTTGTCCATAGCCAATAATTTTTTCCCAGTATGTAGGTTGTCTTTTTACTCTTCTGGTGAAGTCTTTTGATGAGCATAAGTATTTAATCTTAAGGAGCTCCTAGTTATTTAGTTTCTCTTATGGTGCTCATGAATTGTTACTTACGGTTCATATTGTGTTTATGCCATATATTAGGGCTCCTAGCGTTGTCCCTATTTTTTGCCACAATCTTTATCATTTTCGATTTTATATTTAGGTCTTTGACCCATTTTGAGTTAGTTTTTGTGCATGGTGTGATGTATGGGTCTTGTTTCAGTTTTTTGCAGTGGGTTTTCCGTTTTTGCCGGCCCCTTTTTTTAAGGGAACTGTTTTTTCCCCATTTGATGGACTTTGGGCCTTTGTCAAATATCAGCTGCTCATTGGTGGATGAATTTATGTAGATTCTCAATTCTGTTCCATTGGTCTATGTATGCGTTGTACCAGTACCAGGCTGTTTTGACTATTGAGGAGGTATAATAGGTTAGAAAATCAGATAGTGTGAGGCCTCCCACTTTGTTCTTGTTCTTCAGTAATGCTATACTTATCCAAAGCCTCTTCCCTTTACATATGAAGTTGGTGATTTTTTTTCTCCATCTCATTAAAAAATGCCGTTGGAATTTGGATCAGGATTGCATTGTATCTGTAGATCACTTTGGGTAGAATTGACATTTTCACAATGTTGAGTCTTCCTATTCAAGAGCAAAGTATGTTTTTCCACTTATGCAGGTCTCTTTTGGTTTCTTGCAATAGTGCCTGGTAGTTTTCATTGTATAGGTCTTTTACATCTCTGGTTAGATTTATTCCTAAGTATTTTATTTTCGGGGACTATTGCAAATGGTACTGATATGGTGATTTCCTCTTCGAAGTTCTCTTTGTTGGTGTAGAGGAACACAACTGATTTTTGTGTGTTTATCTTGTATTCTGATACTTTGCTGAAATCTTCTGTTAGTTTTCTTGTGGATTCTTTGGGGTTTTCTACATATAAGATCATATCATCTGCAAATAGAGATACTTTGACTTCTTCCCTACCAATCTGGATGCCCTTTATTTCTTTTTCTAGCCTAATTGCTCTGGCTAGGACTTCCAGCACAACGTTGAATAAGAGTGGTGATAAAGGGCGCCCCTTGTCTGGTTCACATTCACAAGAGGAATGCTTCCAAAATCTCTCAATTTAGGATAATGTTGGTTGTTGGCTTTGTATAAATGCCCTTAGTTATGTTGAGGAATTTCCTTTCTATTTCTATTTGTTCAGAGTTTTTATCATGAATGTGCTTTGGACTTTGTCAAATGTGTTTTCTGTATCAATTGATAAGATCATGTGGCTCTTGTCTTTTGTTTTATTAATGTGATGGATTACATTGATTGTTTTTCTAATATTTATCCATCCCTGCATACCAGGTATAAATCCCACTTGATCATGGTGAATTTTTTTTTTTTTTTTTTTGATATGTTGCTGAATTCTATTGGCTGGAATTTTGTTGAGGATTTTTGCATCTATGTTCATGAGGGGTATTGGTCTGGAATTTTTGTGTGTGTGTGTGGTGTCTTTACCTAATTTTGATATCAGGGTTATACTGGCTTCATAGAATAAGTTTGGGAGTATTCCATCCTCTTCTATGCTCTGAAATACCGTTGGTAGTACTGGTGTTAACTCTTCTGTGAAAATTTGGTAGAATTCTCCAGTGAAACCATCTGGGCCAGGGCTTTTTTTTTGGGGGGGGGGAGTTTTTTAATTACCTTTTCAATCTCTTCTTTTTATAGGTTTATTTAGTTGTTCCACCTCTGTTTGTGTTAGTTTATGTAAGTAGTGATTGTCTAGAAATTTGTCCATTTCCTATAGGTTTTCAGATTTGTTAGAGTACAATTTTTCATAGTATTCTGTTATGATTCTTTTAATTTCAATTGGGACTGTTTGTGATATCACCCATCTCATTTCTTATATGGGTTATTTGCTTTCTCTCCTGTTTTGGTTTATCAGTTTGGCCAATGGTTTATCAATTTTTTTGATCTTTTCCAAGAACAAGTTTTTGGTCTTCTTAACTATTTCAATTGTTTTTCTATTCTCTGTTTCTTTTAATTTGCCCTAATTTTTATAATTTCCTTTCTTCTAGCATCCGAGTATTTCTTTTACTGCTGTCTTCCTACTTGTTCCAGTTGTAGGTTAATGTTTTGATTATGGCCCTTTCTTCTTTTTGAATGTGTGCGTTTATTGCTATATACTGACCTCTGAGCACTGCAATAGTTGTGTTCCAAAGGTTCTTGTAGGATGTGATTTCATTCTCATTTGATTCCATGAATTAATTTATTCTATCCTTAATTTCTTCTATAACCCAGTAGTTTTTGAGCAAGGTGTTGTTCAGTTTCCATGTTTCCATGTGTTTGTTTTTTCTTCCCTTCCTTTTTCGTTACTGATTTCTACTTTCACGGCTTTATGGTCAGAAAAGGTGCTTTGTAATATTTTGATGTTTTGTATTCTCTTAAGGCTTGCTTTATGGCCTAATATTTGGTCTATTCTGGAGAATATTCCATGTATTTTGGAAAAAAAAGTATACTTGGCTTCTGTTGGGTGGAGTGTTCTGTATATGTCTATGAGATCAAGTTAGTTGATTGTGGCATTATATCTTCTGAGTCTTTATTGAGCTTCTTTCTGGGTGTTCTGTCCTTCACCAAAAGTGGTGTGTTGAAGTCTCCTACTATTATTGTGGATCTGTCTATCTCTCTTTTCAATGCTGTTAGAGTTTGTTGTATGTATTTTGTAACCCTGTCATTAGGTGTGTAAATATTACGAGTATGTCCTCTGGTGTATTGATCCTTTAATCATTATGTAGTGTCCTTCCTTATCCTTTGTGGTGGATTTTACTTTAAAGTCTATCAAGTCAGAGATTAATATTGCCACTCCTGCTCTTTTTTGAGTGTTGTTTGCTTGATATATTTTTTTCCATCCTTTAAGTTTTAGTTTGTTTGTGTCTTTACATCTAAGATACTTTTCTTCTAGGCAGCATATAGATGGACCGTGTTTATTTTTCCATTCTACCACTTTCTGTTTCTTTATTGGTGCATTTAGTCCATTTACATTCAGTGTAATTATTGATATGTATGAGTTTAGTGCTGTCATTTTGATGTCTTTTTTTGCGTGTTGTTCACAGTTTCTTTGTTACCCTTAATTTTCTGTGTGGAGTCATTTTTCTTTATGTGTTTTCATCTTTTTCATTGTTGTTGATTTTGTGTTTGCTGAGTCTTTATATTTTTCTAGTTTTTTATTTTGACTTGTAGGATTGTTAGTTTCCTTTGTGGTTACCTTAATATTTACCCTTATTTTTCTAAGTTTATACCAGTCTTTTATTTCTTTATATCACCTTGACTTCATCTCCATATGCAAAATCTATGTCTAATTTTTTAAGGTCCTCTGTTTTGTTTTAATGTTGTCATATTTTACATATTGGTGTCTCTATTTCCCTATTTTCAATGTTTTAGCTTTGATTTATTTTTGTGACTTCCCTATCTGGGTTGATATCTGATTGCTCTGTCCTGTGTTCTAGTCTTGGGTTGTCATCTGATGTTACTGATTTTCTAAACTGAAGACTCCCTAAGTATTTCTTGTAATTTTGGTTTGGTTTTTGCAAATTCCCTAAACTTCTGTTTACCTGGTAATGCCTTAATTTCACCATCCTATTTGAGATACAGTTGTGCTGGATATATAATTCTTGGCTGGCAATTTTTTTACTTCAAGGTTTTATAATATGTCATCCCATTGCCTTCTTGCCTGCTTGGTTTCTGCTGAGTAGTCCGAGCTTATTCTAATTGACTCTCCTTTGTAGATGAACTTTTGTTTCCACCTAGTCTCTCTTAAAATTCTCTCTTTATCTTTGACTTTGGCAAGTTTGATCATAATATATCTTGGTGACTTTCTTTTGGGATCTACCTTATGTGGGGTTCGATGAGCATCATGGATAGATATCTTCTCATTTTTCATGATATCAGGGAAGTTTTCTGCCAACAAATCTTCAACAATTATCTCTGTATTTTCTGTTATTGCCCCTTTTCTGGTACTCCAATCACTTGTAGGTTATTCCTCTTGATAGATTCCCACATAATTGTCAGAGTTTCTTCATTTTTTAAAAATTCTTTTATCTGATTTTTCCTCAGATAATTTGGTGTCAAGTGCTTTGTCTTCAATCTCACTAATTCTGACTTCTATTGCCTCAATTCTGCTCCTATGACTTTCTATTGAGTTTTCTCATTCTGAAATTTTATTGTTAATCTTCTGGATTTCTGAGTGCTGTGTCTCTATGGATTCTTGCAGTATTAAATTTGTCATTATGCTCTTGAATAACCTTCTTAAGATCATCTATTGCTTTTTCTGTATGTTCCTTAGCTTGGTCTGTGTTTTGCCTCATCTCCTTCCTGATTTCTTGAAGAGTTCTGTATATTAATCTTTTGTATTCTGCTTCTAGTAATTCCTAGAAATTCTCTTCCTCTGGAAAATTTCTTGATTCTATATTTTGGGAGCTTGCTGAAGTCATCATGGTCTGCCTCTCTATGTGATTTGATATTGACTGTTGTCTCTGAGTCATCAATAAGTTATTATACTTATTTTTTATTTGCCTACTTTGTCCTAGTTTCTTGTTTTGTTTTGTTTTGATATGCCCAAATAAGCTGCTCCTGTGAGCTAGTTTGATTATTGGTGCCTTTGAAGGTCTATTGTTGTGTCACCAGGTGGTTAGATCTGTTACTAAGTATGTGAGCACAGGATTCCGTTTACTTTTCTTGTATGGATTCAGCTCATGTGTCCAGGTAGTCTGTTTCCAATTGTGTGGCACAGGCTCTCACCTACAGTTCTAGACTGGCATTGGTGATTGGTGTAGGCACAGGTATCTGGCTGCAGTAGGAGGTCACACGATGAGCAAGGCAGGGGGCTGACGGCTGCCTCTAAGTGTCTGGGAGAAAAGCATCCCTCTGTTCCCTAGAGTGCATAGGTGGGTGGGTTTTGCAGCTGGACTACGAGCACCCAATGTTGTTGGCTGTAAGGACTAGGGTCACCACTATTCTTGGACCCCTGTCACAGGTGGCTAGGTGGCATAGGTGGAGCCACCAGTCCTCAGGTCCTGATGTGGGTAGGTGAAGAACCTTCTTAATGGGCAGAGCAGTGTGTCAAATCCTACCACTTCACAGCTGAAACAGTTGAAGTTAGACTTCAGGTATATACCTTGTTGTACTGTGGTAATGAGGTTCTACACTGTTGAAATGGGCCCACACAAGTCTATGCAGGGGGAAAGACACTCAAAGACTGTGGATTCCTTATGCCTGTGCCTAGGCAAAGGAGCTGTGTCTACCCTGAATTCCTGGCTTAAGGGAGACGACAGATTATTTTTTCACATGTTTGTTAATTCATTCGCTCTCCAAGGCCAGGAGAATGGCTCAGAGAGCATGAGGGGTCCTACTTCTGTCCCAGTGGACTTGGTAATTGCTGAAGCCATCCTGAACCTAGTGCTAAGCAGGGAGTAGGGAGGTAAACTGTAGAGATGTTTTTCCAAAGGGGGTGTTTTTGATCCATGTGGTAGGCCAGACGCAAGTACTTATCTTTTGCTTATTGAGGCTTGCTTCTCACTGTTTCTGGATGCTGAGTAGACTCTCTGCCATTGGGTCTCTCCCAGTGTGGCAAACGCCTCCTGAGCACCACTGCTTGCCTCACTGCACACAGGAGCTGATCTGGCCTGAAGGGTTCCTGTTTCTGCTGTGTCAGGTCTACCAACTCCTCGTTGGTTCTGAAACATGTCTCTCTCCTCTGTCACTCAGTCTGATTCCTCAGCTTTGCCTTTGATGTTCAGGGCTCCTAGATTGTCACAAATAATCGGTTCACTTGTTTTTTCAGGTCTTTGTTGTAAGAGGACCACTGGAAGTGTCTGACTACTCCTCTGCCATCTTGGCCCTGCCTCTATGCTTACCATTTTAAATAGCATTTTAATTCAGGGAAAATTGCATTTACTCTCCAGTTTTTTTTTTTCTTTCAATAAAATTAAAATTTAGAAATATTTATGAAGTGTTCGATATATATCCATATCATAAAATTCATTTGGACCCTAAGAAAAAATTTAGGAACCAAAAACAAAGTTATTCAAGACAACACAAAAACATGTATAAGGAGATCCAGATGATCCAAGATCTAAGAAGAAAAAGAGTCTTTATATTTTGTAAAGAATCAAAGACTGTTTTTTTAAATCATATAACAGTGAAACTTTTTACTTTAATTAATCCTTATGAACCAACCAAATGAATAGATAAATACAGAAGCTGAAAACCAAATATATTTTCTATGTAAATTTACTTAAAAGACATCATGCTTCATAAAGTAGAAGGTCAGTGAAAAAGAGGAAGATCTTCAAGGAGATAGACTGACACAATAGCTGCAATAATGGGCTCAAGCATAACACCGATTGTGAGGAAGGCAGAGGACCTGGCACTGTTTTGTTCTGTTGTACGTAGGGTCACTATGAGTTGGAACCAGCTCCACAGCACCTAATAACAACAAGAATCTCTAATCTTTTACCCATAGCAGCTTTCCTTAAGTCTATTTTTAGACCACAATTTTATATACTTGCATAAAAAATAAATATGCTGTATTAAAGCATTTATCTCATATACCTACACTTCCATTTACTGAGTTTTGTTTTATAACTTTTTTTATAAACTAAGAAATTTTCACAATGATATTAATGTTTACAATTATGAAGATTAGTGGAATAAACCTTTGATGTTTCCTGCAGTAAAAGTTATGTTTGAACAATACAGATATTAAGAACATTAACATAAAATGCCGGAGATTTTCTCTTTCTCTTAAGTCTCTCTTTCACCACCCTCCCATTAATACACACGTATGCACACACATAAATTCACAAAATATGTTCCTGAAGTTCATACAGTATTCTATAGATGGCAGCTATTTCTGAGGAATAAAGTATACTCTAACTTCATATTCTTCAAATATTTATAATGAATACATATATATATATTCCTTTTTTATATTTGTGAAATTCACTTAGATGGACACTGGATGGGCACTGGCTATGGGTTAAAAACAAATAAGTGATTTTTATAGTATTAGATGGGATATGCTGTGGTATCATCCATGATAATGATTCTCAAGTTTGAGATTTGTTATGGAACCTAGTAAAGCTTTCTTTCCTTTCTGAGCATTTAAAAAAACAAACAAACAAACCTTCATTGTAAACTAATATTGAAATATTAACAGTAATCTAAAATGCAAACTACTCACACTTCTATCACCTAATAAAATCAGTACAGGGATTTATTTAAGCTTCTAGTTCTTACTTTTTCTATATTTAATATTATATATTTGGAGAAGTATTACAAAAATAATTCAATATTCTACACTTTCATTTAATAATATAAAATGAGATATTTTCCCCATTTATCTATAGTCTTTTTCTTCATAGCTCATTTTTTCTTTTCCTATTTTTCCAAAGAATGTAACCAATATGAACACTTTGGTGCTTTGATACTCTAGTCTTTTTCAATGTTCTTACAAAAATATATTCATTGTGTTATGGTTTGAGTTGTGTCCCCCCTAAAAATATGTAGAAATCTTAACCCATGCACCTGTTTATTTGACCCTATTTGGAAACAGGCATTTACTTTTGTTATATAAGTGAGGTCTTACCAGAGCAGGATGGCTCCTAAACCTAATCCCTTTTGAGCGGCATCTTATAAAGGGTAATAGAGAAACAGAAAGAGACACACGGGGGTAGGGGGAGAGAGAGAGGAAAAAGTCTACAAGTCAAACACTAAGAAACACCTGGAGTTATAGAAACTGATTAAGATCAGAAAGGACCTTGTTCTATAGCCAAAACAGAGAATATTCCTGCCAAAGCACTGAGTTTGGACTTCTAACTTTCAAAACTATAAGAAAAGATAATTATTCTCTTTAAAACCACCCACTTGTGGTATTCTTGTTACAGCAGCAGTAGGAAGCTAAGACACATATATACACAAATATTTGTAGGTATAGAATTGAAATTTTTCAAATCTGATTTTACAGAATGGTGGAATAATCTGGACCGTTCTCTGAACCTTAAAATTTTCACTTATGAATTCATCATGATCTTCTTGAACGGCAACAGCTATAGATTCCTCTTGATGGCATCATAATACTCTACAGTGTGGTTTTAACAAAATATTCAGTCTCCCCTTCTTAATGAGCATTCAAGTTGTTTTCAGAATTTTTCACTCTATCAATACTGTGTGTATGCGGACTTTTTTTTTTTTTTTAATGCACCCAGTTGCTCTGCAGGAGAAAACCCTGGAATCTGCTTCTGTAAATATTACAGCCTAGAAAACCCTAGAAGGTAGTTCTACTATGTCACATGGTGTTGGTATGAGTTGAAAATCAATTCATGGGCACCTAACAGCAACAACAACAACAACAACATAAATAGAAAGCTAGAGAGACATTGCTGAAAAAGAAGTGCTTGTGAATTTTAATATATATTGCAAAGGAATTTGTCCAAAAGACTGAAGTAAATCACATTTCTACAAGCAATGTGTGAGAATACTCTTTATTATCTTCGGGTATCATTATTCTAATTTCTGACAAACAAATGAATAAAACTGGTTTCATAATGTTGTGCTGACTGTTGCATCTCTACAAGTAGTAAGTTAATAATGTTTATAACGTTTAATTTTTTTTCATTGTTATTGTTGTTAGTTACCATTGAGTTGGCTCTGACTCATTGCAACCTTATATATAACAGAATGAAATGTTTCTCGGTCATGTGCTAGCTTCATGATCAATAGTGTGTTTGAGTTCACTGGTATGGCTATTTTGTCAGTCCTACTCATTGAGGCTTTCCCTTGTTTTTGCTGCCCCTCTGCTTTAACAAGAATGATGTTCTTTTCTAGCAAATGATCTTTTCTGATGACCTGTCCAAAGTAAGTGAATCGAAGACTTGTCATCCTCACTTGTACGAGGAATTCTGGTTGTATTTATTCTAAAACTAATTAGTTCATTTTTTCTGGCATTCCATAGTATAGTCAATAGTATTTGCTAACACCACAACTGGAATGCATCAACTCTTCTCTGTCTTCCTTTTTCATTGCCCAGCTTTCATATGCATATGAGGCAATTGAAAAGACTATGGCTTGCATCAGGAACACCTTAGCCATCAGTGACATCATTGCTTTTTAAAACTTCAGAGAGATCTTTTGCAGAAGTTCTGGGGATATTAGATGCATTTTTTTCAATTAAACAAACTAAAATTGCAAATGAATAAAATGAGTATGGATTATATTATTCATGAAATAATTTATTTAAAGATTGTATTAGTAACTTGTCCTAGATGCTTAAATTCTTCAGTTTTCAAGTCTCAGTGTCATGTATTTTTATTTAATATAGAAGCTCATAAAAAGTAAGCAAATTTTTCAATAGCATTGTAAATTTTGGAAAGTTTTATATTAGGTTTCCTACTAGTTCAAATGTTTGAACATTAATTGTTTTGAACAAAAAGAATTCTGCTGATTTTTTTCTGGGGGGATACACAAACAAGACTATAGGGAGAAAATAAAAGATCTTAATGCTGTGAAACCAACCATTAAAATCAAGAAATTTAACTTACAAATTTACAGAATAAAGTGAAATTAAAGATAGACAGCTATTATAATATTGATGGTATTAATAAACCTGTTATGAAAAATATAAATTACAAGTTTAAGTGTAAATAATACTTGGAACTTTTATATAAACAAATGTTAATACATTCAAATTTTATTAATAAAAATTTACACTCCCAAAGTTATAAGTGAAATTAACAGTCCTTGGAACAGTAATACTAACCTATAAACATTCTAAGATTTTTTTGTCATTTTTAACAAAAATGTAAATAGAGGACTTCTGGGCAACATGGCACTATAGAGAAAGCACCACACTGTCCCTCCACAGCAAAGACCTGAAAAACTAAGTCAAATAGAGACAAACTTCAATCCTGGAACCCTAAGCATTAAATGAAGAGATAAAGAACTCAATCAAACACTGAATGGAATGAGAAATTGACAGAGAACAGACAGTGAGGAGAGATATATGCAGAGGTCCCCTCTCAGCTAATGAAGCACAGATCCACCATCTTGGACTCCTGTTGGAGACCGATGAACAAGGAGCACGGGAAAGCAGCTTCATGGAGCTTCCAGCAGGAGACAGAGCAACCAGTAACCAGTGATAAATGCTTTTCAGCCCCCCACCCTTCTTTGCACCCACTGAGCCTTTTCTGCTTCCTATGGCCACAGTCTTAACCAGGAGGCACCGGCTTCAGCCCTGTGCAGCTTGGATTACACCTGCCCACACTGGCTGGTTCCCTGAGTGCCATTTGTTTGTTGCTGGTGTTGCTTTTTTCCATTTCTTTTGATTTCTTCCATACTTACCCCACCACCTACCCCTCCTTTCTCTCAAATACCTGGCTCTGTGTGCCATCTTTGCTTCTTCTTGAAAGACTGTGAAACACTGCTAAGCTGTGGAACAGGTTCCCAAACTGAACCACCACACTGGTGGGATCCCCTGGGCTATTTATTGTTTGTTTGTTTTGATTTGTTCAGTTTTGTTTGATGTTTGTTTTCTTTTTCTTTTCTCGGCTTTGGAGCCCCTTCTAGCTGCTCTGTACTGCGCGGTTTGGGGACTACTTCCCCAGTCTGTCCAGCTTTGCAGTGGGATCCCTGGGGGCATTTCTTTTTTTTCTTTATGTTTTCTTTTCTCTATTTTTCCATTTGCCTTTCTTCATTTCTCTGTTTCTCATCTGTCTATACTTACCTTCTCTTCCTGTCTCCTGAACACCTGGCACTGTGTAACACCTATGACCCTTCTAGCCAGGCTGTACTTTGCAGCCTGAGAGCCACTTCCCCAGTCTTCCCAGTTGCACTGGTGAGACCCCTGGGGGCTTTGCATTTCTTTCTTTCTTTTGTTTTTGTTTTTCCTAATTTTTATTTGTTATTTATTTTCTTTTACCCTTTTTGTTTTTCTCCTTTTTTTCAGTCTCATCTCTCCACTACAATGGCAAGCTCCCTTAGCACTCTTTTTTCTTTGTTTATTTTTGGCTCCTTTTTCTCTCCCGTCTCTCTTTTCTTTCCCATACTCATCTTAGCTCCACAAATCACAATCTCCTCCCTCCTCCCTGCCTGCCTTCACCGTGTGCTGAACATCACACACCCGAGCAACACAGGTACGGCCTACTGGAACCTGTCCTGCACTGATTAATGGCCTGTCTTGTCTGCCCTAGTACATGCCACAAACAACTCATCTTAGCAAATACCCTTCAGCTGGACCTGCTCTGCTACACCATACCTAAGGGACTGGCCCTGCATGTTGGAGAAGGAGGTGAAACGTATCATGCCCATGGATTAGCAAACAACACAGAATGCACAACCCACCTGCTCAGACATAAGCAAATAAAACAAAAAAGCAGGATGAAAGAAACAAATCTACAGTCAATAAATGAGGAAAATAACTACTGAATGTCCTGAAGAAAACAGACAATATCAAAATATATTAAAAAAAGGACAAGATGGTTCCAGTAGAAGTCCAAAATAAAACACCAGATAACTTTCCAGTAGAAGAAAAAGTACTATAACTACCTAATAGGGAATGCAAGTCTCTAATATTCAGAGCTACCTAAAAGTTGAAGCAAAAAGCAGACAAAAATGAGGAAAAAATAGACAAATTCATGGAAAAGGCAGGGAAATTCATGGAAAATACAGACAAAAAAGTGGAAGAATTCAGGAAAATAATACAGGAACAAAATACCAAAGTAAATTCACAACTAGAAATCATTAAAAAAACAGCAATAAGAAATCCAAAGATAAGCAACAAGATCTCAGAAATGGATAGTGTCATAGAAGGGCTGAGTAGGAGGTTTGAAATGTTGGAAGACAGGATCAGCAAAACTGAAGATAAACTCTAAGATACAACTTGGAGCAAAAACCAGAAAAAGGAATGAAGAATAATGACAGTCTGAGAATTATGTGGGATACAATCAAAAGCAAAAATTTATGAGTGATCCGAGTTCCAGAACAGGGGGAGAAAACAGAAAACACAGAGAGGATCATTGAAGAACTGCTGATAGGAAACTTCCCAATATCATGAAAGATGAAAAGGTGACCAGCCAAGAAGCTCAGTCAACCCCATATAGGACAGACACCAAAAGAAAATCACCAAGGCATATCATAATAACACTAACAAAAAACAAACACAGAGAAAGAATCCTGAGAGCAGCTCAATAAAAACAAAAAGTCACATACAGAGGAGAAACAATAAGACTAAGCTGGGATTATCCAGCAGAAACCATGCAGGCAAGATGGCAATGGGAAGACATATATAAAACCTTGAAAGAAAAAAAATTGCCAGTCAAAAATAATATATCCTGCAAAACTCTCCATTCAAATATGATGGTGAAATTAGGACATTTCCAGACAAACAAATTAAGGAACTATGTAAAACCCAAACCAAACTTAAACAAGAATTATTAAAAGGAGTCCTTTGGTCTGAGAACAAACAACATCAGACCACAGGTTGAATCTATGATGCAAGATCGTACCAGCTGGATACCAACCTAGGAAATGAACCCTCAAGGACTATCCAAAACCAAAAGAATTACCACGGGGAACCAGAGAGGTTAACCTGTAAATGACACAACATCATGATTAAAGGGACAATCCATCATGAAGACATAACCATAATAAACATCTACGCATCAAATGACAGGGTTCCAAAATACATAAAAAAAACTCTAACACCACTGAAAAGAGAAATTTACCCTTCCACAATAATAGTAGGAGACTTCAACACACCACCTTCGGTAAAGGACAGAACATCTAGAAAGAAACTCAGCAAAGATACAGAAGATGTAAAGGGTACAATCAGACAACTTCATGTCATGGATATATATAGCATACTCCACCCAACAGCTGCAAAGTACACATTCATTACCGAGGCACATGGAACATTCTCCAGAATAGACCACATCTTAGGACACAGAGCTCCCCTCAACAAAATTGAAAACATTGAGATAATACAAAGTATCTTTGCCACTAAGGTAGAAAATAACAACAGGAAGAGCAAGGGAAAAAAAATCAACTGCATGGAAACTGAGTAACAACCTGCTCACAAAGCATTGGGAAATAGAAGAAATCAGAGATGGAATAAAAAATACCTAGAATCAAATGAGAATGCAAACACATCATAACAAAACCTTTGGGACAGAGCAAAGGTAGTCCTCAGAGGACAATTTATACCAATAGATGCACACATCAAAAAAGAAGAAAGGGACAAAATCAAAACATTAACTACACA
This sequence comes from Trichechus manatus latirostris, assembly GCF_000243295.1. Taxonomy (NCBI): domain Eukaryota; kingdom Metazoa; phylum Chordata; class Mammalia; order Sirenia; family Trichechidae; genus Trichechus; species Trichechus manatus. The sequence goes on along the minus strand of NW_004444343.1, from coordinate 284,216 downwards.
ACTTGAACAAATATAAAGAGAACAGCAAAAAAGCCCACAACTATGAAAAGAAGGCAAATAATAAAGATCAGAGCAGAAATAAATGAAATAGAGAAGAGTAAAACAATAGAAAGAATCAACAAAACCAAAAGCTGGTTCTTTGAAAGGATCAAAAAAATGGACAAACTACTGGCCAAACTGATGAAGAAAAACAGGAGAGGATGTAAATAACCCAAATAAGAAATGAAATGGGGGACATTACAACAGGCCCAACTGAAATCAAAATATCTTAACAGAGTATTATGAAAAACTATACACCAATAAATTTGAAAACCTAGATGAAATGGAGAAAATTTCTAGAAACACACTATCTACCCAAACTAACACAAAGTGATGTTGAAAATCTGAACAGACACATAACAAGAAAAGTGGTTGAAAAGGTAATAAAAGAATTCTAACAAAAAGAAAGCCCTGTCCCAGATGGCTTCACTGGAGAATTCTACCAAACATTCAAAGGAGCTTACACCAGTACTACTCAAACTATTTCAGAACATAGAAAAGGAAGCAACACTTCTGAGTTCATTCTATGAAGTCAGCATAACCCTGATACCAAAATCAGCTCAATTGGCATAACATAGTTTATAAAGAAAATGTTCTACATTCTACCACGGTGGGTAGTGTCTAGGGTCTTAAAAGACTGTGAGCAGCCATCTAAGATACTCCACCGGCCTCACCCCTTCGGGAGCAAGGGAGAATGAAGAGAACAAGACACAAGGGAAAGATTAGTCCAAAGGAGTAATGGAACACAACTACCACAGCCTCCACCAGACTGAGTCCAGTATATCTAGATGGTGCCTGGTTACCACCACAGACTGCTCTAACAGGGATCACAACAGAGGGTCCTGGACAGAGCTGGAGAAAAATGTAGAACAAAATTCTAACTCACCAAAAAATACTAGACTTACAGACCTGACAGAGACTGCAGAAACCTCGAGAGTATGGGCCCCAGACACACCTTTAGCTCAGTAATGAAGTCACTCCAGAGGTTCACCCTACAGCCAAAGATTAGACAGGCCCATAAAACAAAACAAGAGTAATAGGGCACGACAGCCCTGGGACAAGGACTAGAAGACAGGAGGGGACAGAAAAACTGGTAATAGGGAACCCAAGGTCGGGAAGGTAGTGTTAACGTGTCTTGGGGTTGTTAAGCAATGTCATAAAACAATTTGTGTACTAACTGTTCGATGAGAAACTATTTGTTCTGTAAACCTTCATCTAAAGTACAATAAAAAAAATTAAAGAAAAAAATGTACATAGAAACATTTTTATGACAGTGAGATACAAAGTAGACACATTTTAATTTTTAATTTTAAAATATTTCATGTGTAAATAATGACTAATAGATTTTAATGTATTTAAGAGAATGTGAGGACTAGTTGAGTGCATTGTTTTTTAACAAACTCAATAGTGTTTTTATTTTCAAAGTTGCTCAATAAATGACAAAATAGGGCACATATAATTTTTTTATTCCACATTATGCAAGAAAAAATTATCCATCCAATTTAACATAAATGAATTTTAGATTTAAAATGATAAAATTAATTGTCCAAAATCATAACGCTAGTTCATAAGCTGAGTGTAAATTCACCCACAGGTTTCTTTGTCTTTCTTAATGTTAATAAGAGCAATAACCTCTTGATGTCATTCATCTTATTGTATAAATTGTAGTACAAAAGAACCAAAAGGTTAATTATGATATTAGTTATCAGCAGTTCTTTAAAATTTCTTAAATTTAAAATATTTTCAATTTAATCCCTCTAAACTAATAGTTTGAATTTTTGCCTTCAGTTTAAATAAAGACTGTACAATTTCTATTCTCCATTTAGGAAGTTTATATATGCTTCATTTTACATTTTAAAATAATACTTTTCTATAAACACTAAAATTGGTAACTGACAAGGGGATTGATTAATTGATTGGTTTAATCCCCAATGATTTGTGTTCAAATACTCAGATCACAGAGGAAAAGAGACTTTAAATTTCACTCTGTTCCTCCACATTTCTTTGAAGCACAGAACGATTTTGATATAGATCAGTTTGACAGACAGTCCCTTCTAACAAGCAGGGGTTTCAAGGTCAGAGCTAAGGACTGTTGGCAGAGATGTGTGGGGAAGTCTGAAGAAGTTAGCGAACATGTACTTGGCTTCTGTCCCTTAGTTTCACCATTCTAATTTCATTTAGTGATAATTATTTTAAAGGTAGAATTATTACTACCTCTGAAAATCTTTTGGAAATGATTTAAGTAAGTTTATTTCTTCCTTTTCCATTTTGTGCTCTAGTGTTGCAAATTGGGATTTCTTCTAACCAAACAGTCTTTCAAAGCCCATCAATCACTGACTCAACTTACTAACATTTTCAAGAATTTGTTTATGACATATTTTTGGCAGGTTTTCTGGTCTCCAGTTAAAAGCAATCCTCCTACTTAAAAATGACTTTTTGAACCGTAACTCTACCTAGAAATTTAACGTTTATCACTTTGTCAGGATATCAGCCAGCAGCATTTGTTAAAACCAGATCAATATGATAAAAACTTGAAAAATGATCAAGCATTAGGATAGTGCTTTGCAATGGCCATCGTCATATCTTTTAGAAATAGAGAATTTTAAGGAGAAAAATGGCAAATTTGATCCTTGCTTTCGTACATAACAAACAGAACTTTCCTATCACTTTTTAATGCTGTTAAATTAGAATAACTGGGATAGAAGAAAAGGAACCTTGGTGGTGCAGTGGTTAAATGCTAGGCTGTTAACCAAAAGGTAGGTGTTTTGAACCCATCAGCCACTTCTGGAGAGAAGGATGTGACAGTCTGCATCAGTAAAGATTACAGCATTGGAAACCCTATGGCGCAGTTCTACTCTACCCTATAGGGTCGCTACGTGTCGAAATGGACTCGATGGCAACGGGTTTGTTTTATATAATAAATAAAACTTCTAACAAGTATAGAAATGCTAACATATCTTGTCTTTTAAATAAATAGATTATATGTAGACTTTTTGAACTTTGCTAAGTAGCTGTCAATGGGACAAAAATATATAAATTCACTTTTGAAAATGCAAAGTTAAAAAAAATTCAGCTTTAAGGTATAGTTACTGGCTATAAGGAAATAAAGGTAAAATTTTAGTAAATTAAATTATAAAATGAGAAGATGGCAGAGTAGTCAGACCCTTCCAGTGGACCCTCTTAGAACAAAGATCCCCCCCCCCACAAAAAGTGAATCAATTATATATGACAATCTAGTAGCCCTGAACATCTAAAGCAAAGGTGAAGAACCAGACTGAGTGGCAGGGGGAGGGAGAGATGGTTCAGAAGCAGCAAAGAGTTGCCAGACCTGATCCAGCAAGAGCCTGAGCTCTTTCAGCCTCAACAGCTCATGGGTGAGCAGTGAAGGAGGCGAGCAGCAGTGCTCAGCAGATGCATTTTTCACACTGGGAGATACCCAGTACCAGAGAATCTACTCAGCCACCCAGAACCAGTGAGAAGCAGCCCTCAATCAGCGAAAGATAAGTACTAGCGTACGGCCTACTGCAAGGATCAAAAACACCCCCCTTAGGGAAAAACCTCTCTCCCGTTTACCTCCCCACTCCCTGCTCTGCCCTGGGTCCTGGACCAGCTTTAGTAATTGCCGAGTTCCCTGGACAGGAAGAAGGATCCATCACACACCCTGAGCCATTCTCCCAGCCTTGGAGAGTGAAAACATTAACAAACACTGGAAAAATGAACTACCAGCTGCCCTAAGCCAGGAACCCAGTGTAGGCACTGCTCCTTTGCCTAGGCACAGGCATAAGGAATTCACGGACTTTGAGTGCCTTTCTCCTACAGAGACTTGTGTGGGCCCATTTCAACAGCATAGGCACCATTACCACAGTACAACAAGGTATATACCGGAACTCTAACTTCAACTGTTTCAGCTGTGAAATGGCAGGTTTGTGACATTTGACACTGCTCTGCCCATTAAGCAGGGTATTCACCTACCTACATCAGGGGCCTGAGGATGAGTGGTTCCACCCATGCCACCTAGCTACCAGTGATAGGGGCCCAAGAATAAGAGGTGCTCCCCATTCCTTACAGCCAACAGCATTGGGTACTCACAGTCTGGCTGCAAAACCCACGCACCTACGCGCTCTAGGGAACAGGGACATGCCTTCCTCCTGGACACCTGAGGGTGGCCCTCAGCTCCCTGCCTGGCTAAGAGTGTGTCCCCCTGCTGCAGCCAGATGCCTGTGCCTATGCCAATCACCCATACTTGTCTAAGCACTGTAGTCAGAGCCTACACCACACACTCGGTGGCTACCTACGTGGGCACCTGAGTTGAATCCATACAGAAGAAGTGGGTAGACTCCTGAGCTCACGTACCAGGTAACATCTCACCACCTGGTGACAGGACATTAGAGCCTCAAAGGTGCAAATAATCAAACTAGCTCATATGAGCAGCCAATTTGTACATATGGAAACAAAACAAGAAGCTAGGACACAGTAAG
>NW_004444343.1:245047-279599 GCF_000243295.1 Trichechus manatus latirostris | reverse complement strand
ATAGAAAAGGATGGAATACTCCCAAACTCATTCTATGAAGCCAGCATAACCCTGATACCAAAACCAGGTAAAGACACCACAAAAAAAGAAAATATCAGACAAATATCCCTCATGAACATTGATGCAAAAAACTTCAACAAAATTCTAACAAATAGAATTCAGAAATATATCAAAAAAATAATTCACCATGATCAAGTGGGATTTACACCAGTGATGCAGGGATGGTTCAACATTAGAAAAACAATCAGTATAATCTATCACGTAAATAAGACAAAAGACAAAACCACATGATCTTATTGATCAATGCAGAAAAGGCATTTGACAAAGTCCAACACCCATTCATGAAAAAACTCTCAACAAAACAGGAATAGTAGGGAAATTCCTCAAAATAATTAAGGGCATTTATACAAAGCCAACAACCAACATCATCCTAAATGGAGAGAGTTTGGAAGCATTCCCCTGGAGAATGGGAACCAGACACGGATGCCCTTTATCACCATTCTTATTCAACTTTGTGCTGGAGGTTCTAGCCAGAGCAATTAGGCTAGAAAAAGAAACAAAGGGCATTCAGATTGGTAGGGAAGAAGTCAAAGTATCTCTATTTGCTGATGATATGAATGTTATACACAGAAAACCCCAAAGAATCCACAAGAAACTTAATAGAAGATTTCAGCAAAGTATCAGGATACAAGATAAACATACAAAACTCAGTTGGATTCCTTTACACCAACAAACAGAACCTCAAAAAGGAAATCACCGAATCAATACCATTTACAATAACCCCCAAGAGGATAAAATACTTAGGAATAGGGGACGGTGCCAAGATGGCGGAATAGTCAGATGGCTTCCTATGTTCCTCTTACAACGAAGACCTGAAAAAACAAGTGAATTGATTGTATATAAATATCTAGGAGCCCTGAACAAGGCAAAGTTGAGGAATTGGTCTGAGTGATGGGGGGAGAGAGAGATGGTTTGGAAACAGTGAGGAGCTGCCTGACCTGACCCAGCGGGAGCTGTACCCCTTAAGCCAGGATCAGCTCAGGGTGTGTAGTGAGGCTGGCAAACAGCTGCATACACTCGCTTGCTTGTGAGGCACTTTCCACATCGAGAGTGTTCCAGCAGCAGAGACTATGGGCACCTAATGATGTTGGTTGTAAGGAATGGGAGGCACCTCTTATTCATTGGTCCCTATTGCAGGTGGCTAGGTGGCATGGGTGGAGCCACCAATCCTCAGGCCCCTTATGTGGGTAGGAGAAGACCCTGCTTAATGGGTAGAGCAGTGTTAAACGTCAAGAACCTGCCACTTCACAGCTGAAACAGTTGAAGTGTGAGTTCCGGTATATACCCTGTTGTACTGCAGTAATGAGGGCCTGCGCTGTTGAGATGGGCCCACACAAGTGTATGCAGGGGGGAAAGACACTCAAAGACTGTGGATTCCTTATGCCTATGCCTAGGCAAAGGAGCTGTGCCTACTCTGGACTCCTGGCTTAGGGGAGCTGGCAGTTTATTTTTTTCCCCTGTTTGTTAAATTGTTCATTCTCAAAGGCAGGGAGAATGGCTCTGAGCATGTGATGGATCCTACTTCCGGCCCAGGGGACTCAGCAGTTGCTGAAGCTGGTCTGGGACCCAGTACAGAGCAGGGAGTGGGGAGGTAAACGGGAGAGAGGTTTTTCCCCAACGGGGTTTTTTTTTGATCCACGTGGTAAGCTGTTCACAAGTACTTAACTTTTGCTGATGAGGGCTGATTCTCACTCATTCTGGGTGGCTGTATAGACTCTCTGGTGCTGGGTCTCTCCTGGTGCGGAAAACGCACCTCCCAAGTACTGCCGCTTGCCTGCCTCACCGCTCCCCTACCCACTGCTCAGGCCTGAAGGGCTCACGTTCTTGCCGGGTCAGATCTGGCAACTCCTTGCTGCTTCCAAACCATCTCTCCCTCCCTCTGCCACTGAGTCTGGTTCCTCAACTCTGTCTTTGAAGTTCAGGGCTCCCAGATTGCCAAGTATAATCAAATCACTTGGTCTTTGTTGTAAGAGGGTCCACTGGAAGCATCTGACTACTCTGCCATCTTGGCCCAACCTCTACTCTTAGGTTTGTTTTAAGGGTGAAAGACAAACAAGACCAAAGAAGATTGGGAGATGGGGACATGATACCATTATGAACAAAAGATTTTTAAAAAAAGAGAAAATTCAGTAGCAAGAGTTTTTTTGGAGAAACAATAAATTCAGTTTGTCAGGAAGAAGTTTCATATGCTTCAGGTGTCTATAGTTAGTGATACACACCAGGAATTAAGTATAGAGATAGCTAAGGTATGGAGATACAGTTTAGAAAGTTTTTCGTGTAAAAGTGATAACTGGAACTAGGCAAGTGAGAATATCATTCATTGGAAGAAGAGTAATTGGGAAGAAGAGAAAGCCTTGGCAAATCTTCTTCTGTAAATGGCAACCTCAAATTGACTACGAAATGAGACCACAGAGCTAGGAATAAATGAGAAAGACACTGTTGAGACTGGGTTAAAGAAATGTGACAGCAGTGCATAGACATAAAAGGTAGAGGAAGCTTGGTGAGGGGAAATCAAGGGAGAAAGAGGAGTAAAGAATATCCAGGAAATTTCATGCCTGATAGTATCACTTTCTGTAGTCATTTTTATTTGTGAGTCTCTTAACTGTTCTTTCTTTCATAAATTAAATCAGCAAGTAAAGCTTTGAAGCCTGGGTGGACACTGTAAGCTTTATAGCAAAGCAATGTGAAGAAAGGCTTAATCTGACTTCTTCTTGTATCAAATCAATTTGTTTATAGTAGAAGTAAAGGATTTAGTTAGAGAACTCATGGCTTTATGCAAAAGAGTACTGTAACTATCAAGAAAACTATTCTGTGGTTTTGGCAACTGATGGTATAGCTTTTTTTTTCCCCTGCTCTACCTTCAGTCTTTACTTAGAATATTACTTTTTAGTTTCTACTGTACTTGAGTTATATTTATTCTGACAAGACTTTGTAACAAAAGATGGACACATCAGTTTTGATGACTTAACATTAATGTGATAACATTATTTTTAGTTTACTTTAAAATAATATTTACTAAGATGGATAATCAGTTCTGGAAGTAAAATACTTTTGTACATTACAAGAAACACTTTTTATTTCAATTGTACATAATGAAAAGTGATAGAAAATTCTTTAGCTCTCAAATTTTATTTGCAGTTCCTGACACAGAAGTTTATGAAAGAAAATGTGCAAACTTTGATTATGTCAATATGTTGGAGAAGTTATTTGGAAAATAATCCACCTCCGAAACACCAAATATGCTTGACAAAATACAGAAAGCACCCTATAAAATGTATTCTGAATTATAAGGAAATAAGGTAAGTTTTGAAAGGATGTAAACCATAAAAAACCTGGAATCTACTATAAACATAACTGAAAGTCTAGTGGACCCAGCGGTGGTTGATGATTTCAGAAACCTAGGAACTCACTTGATTTTAATTGCTTCCCAGGATGAGAGGCAAGGGTAGTAATGGGAGCCTTTGGTCCACTCTAAGTGGGAAAATGTTGCAAAGGACCCCTTACAGTATATCTAGCAATTAAATAATAACAATTATGGTAATTGAATTTAAAAGTTCAAAAGAGATTGTTATATAGCAGATTAGACACAGAACACAAGAACATAGAAAAAAATATAAAAGATAAGAGATATGGTATAATGAATGCCCAATACACAGATGCTGAGATTCCAGAAGAATAGTGATGAGGTTTATAGACACATTTATTGATACATAGTTGATGGAATTTAATCTACCTATTGGAATGATGAAGAATTGCAAGGAATGAATGACCACAAAATATTTAGTTTTCATACATATTTAGAATGTTTAAAACGCTGGATATCATGCAAAAGTTTACTAAAGTAATGAAATATAAAATACTTGATAAATTCAAAGGATGAAATTTTGGGTAAAACTTTAACCTTTAATTTCCTCTGATCATATACTAACATACATCTTATCAAGTAACATCTACAAATCTGACAACTATAAGTATTTGTTGGGAAATTTTAGTTAGGATACAATATCTTGTGGCTGACTACTACGTGTCCCCAATATCTGTTTTCCCATTAATGCATAGACATGGAGCTTATCTGCTCATCTATGTACTACATTTTCGGCCTTTTGTAGCTACATGTGGGTCTGTGACTAAGTTTTGGTCAATTCTATGTGTGTTAAGCTTAAGTAATATTTGTCACTTTCAAGGCTTGTCTTGAAAAGATTTTGCCATGCATTCCTGTGGCCCTCTCTCCTTTCCCACTTTCTGGGAGATGGCAAGAACTAGATCAGCATCTTTGGGCTCCAAACTGGAAGCCAAATGTTGAGGGTAGTAGAACTGCCCAACTAACCCTGGACCCTACCCATCAGGATAGTTGCAAATAAATGTCCATTATTGTTTTCTCCATTGTAGTTAGTGGTTTCTCCTGTCTCTTTTAAACAAAAGCTTATATTATAATTAATACATCTCAGATTCTATTATCTATTAACCATTTTGGGTGGTTTTTGGAGTCCTGGTGGCACAGTGGCTAAGAGCTTGGCTGGTAACCAAAAGGTTGGCAGTTTGAATCCACCAGTTGCTCCTTGGAAACTCTGTGGGGCAGTTCTACTCTGCCCTATAGGGTCTCTATTAGTAGAAGTCGACTCTATGGCAACGGGTCTGTTTTTGTTTGTTTAAGCTAGTATGCCAATACTTCAATCTTTAATTCTTGCTTGACTTTAGATTTACACTTTTACATGTATATGGAAATAGGGTCCCTAATTTTTTTTTTATTCACCAATTTGAAACTTAAAATTGAAACATTGCTTTGTACTGTCTGTACCTGGAAAAATCCTGTTTCACTGGCTAAAAATGGGCTGTAAAATCTCATCAGGATTTTTTAGGCTGAAAATATAAACAGAACAGAAATCTCTAGTCAGCACACTAGTGAAGTAATTCACTATTAACCGCATTACCATTTGTTTATATTGGATCATCCCTAAAAATCTCTATTTCTGAAACTATTTTCCACTTCTGTTAGCAGTTCCTATAATTTTCTTGGAAACTGAACAATGTGTTGTGTATGAGAAAATCACTGAATTTAAGGGCAGAAGTTCAGTTTCAGATTCCACCACCACTGCTGATAGAACTCCAATAACTACACACAAAATCACTTATATATTTCAACTTAATTCAAAAACTAGATTGTGGTTGATGCTGCAAGGAATAAAAAAACTGAATAACATACAGTCTTGAATAACATAACTCCTGATTTCTAAAGGAGACTAAAGTGCTGTGAATTTTTATTCAAGGTGCACAATATGCATGTTCAGGAGCCGTGGTGGCTCAGTGGTTTAAATGCTTGGCTGCTAGCTGAGAGGTCAGAGGTTCGAACCCACCAGCAACTCCATGGGAGAAAGATGTGGCAGTTGTCTGTTTCCACAAAAATGTACAGCGTTGAAAACCCTGTGGGACAGTTCTACTCTGTCCTATAGGGTCACTATGAGTTGGAATAGAGTCGATGGCAACGAGTTTGGTTTGCTTTATACACATGTTCATATGCACATTACTAGTCCAAATGTACCACACTCTAATAAGTGTCTCATGTCAAAGGAATAAGAAACAAATATTATTTGTTGTTGTTGGTTGTCATTGAGTAGACTCTGACTCATGGAATCCTTATGTATACCAGAATGAAATGTTGCCAGGTCCTGCACCATCTCCACGATATTTGATATGTTTTAGCCCATTATTGATGCTATTGTGTCAGTTCATCTCACTGAGGGAAACAAATGAAGTGGATGTAAAACCTCATTCATTATACAGTCTACATCTTATTAACACTTGTAAATATTTGTTTATAACTTTTTCCCACTAAATTGTAAGCTGCATGAAGATAACAACCTTGTCTGCTCCTGAAATCCTCACTGTCTGACACATAGTAACTAAATAATAAACATTTGTTTTCTGAATAGTTATTATTCTCCATAGCAACTGGTTTACTTTTATTCATAATCACTGTGAATACTGAAACTGAATATGTTTGTCTTTTTTGCATTGGCTACTACTACACTCAGAACTGGCTATGTAAACTACCTCTTATGTGTATTTGGTATGGCCTCTCCCTTGCTTTTTTACTCTTACCCTATGTCATGGATTGAATTGTGTCCCCCAAAAATATGTGTATAGATTTGGCTAGGCCATGATTCCTAGTATTGTGTGATTGTCCACCATTTTGTCATCTGATGTGATATTCCTATGTGTTGTAAATCCTGTCTCTATGATGTTAATGAGGGGGGGAAGGTGGCAGTTATGTTAATGAGGCAGGACTCAATTTACAAGATTGGATTGTGCTTTGAGCCAATTTCTTCTGGCATATAAAAGAGAGAAGTAGTCAGAGAGACAAGGGACCTCCTACCACCAAGAAATCAGTGCCGGGACCAAAGCGCATCCTTTGGACTAGGGGTTCCTGTGCGGAGAAGCTCCTAGTCCAAGGGAAGATTGATGAGAAGGACCTTCCTCCAGAGTCAACAGAGAGGGAAAGCCTTCCCCTGGAGCTGATATGCAGAATTTGGACTTCTAGCCTACTTTACTGTGAGGAAAATAAATTTCTCTTTGTTAAAGCCATCCATTTGTGGTATTTCTGTTACAGTAGCAGTAGATAACAAAGACACCCTTCTACTCTACTTCCTCACAACTATGCCTCTCAAATTTAATAATTTAATGTACATATTCTCAACTCTCTTTTTGAAATGAGGTGCAGATATATAAAAATATGAACAAAATTAACACACCACAAAATGCAACTTGCTATATAAATCCACAACACAAACCAGTTGTATTTCTCTTTAATAATTGCCTTCAAGCAAGCTATATCCTGTTCCTTAACAAGATCACTGGAAGATCCCATTGCTTCCAGTCATGGTTAGTTTTTTTTTTTTTTTTAAGACCTTTAAACACAATTTTATTCAAGATTTAGATTTTCAATTGAACTCCTACCTTCTCCTCTTTCCTATCCTCTGTGTTGGCCTGGCTTTGGTCTGAGGTTCTTGAAGTGGAGAGGTGATGGGGTCTGTTCTTCCCTTTTTCTCCTTCCATTTCTTTTCTGGATCCCTTTCTCCTCTGTTGTTTTAGAGACTGGGAGGAGGGAAACATGAGTAAAAGGGCACTGCTAAAGTTCTGTCTTGGCTGTCATTACTTTGCAGGCAATGCCCTGGCAGTGCCTTCTGGTGTGTGTGTGTATGTGTGTGTACATGTATGTGTGTTCTTCAGCAGGTCAAGTAGAAACCCTACCACATTTATAGTTTCATTATATGGGAAATCTGCTTAAAAGGGATCTCTTATATCAACCCCATTTGTGCTGCCCTGGAAGGTTAATAGCCGATACACATAGGTAGCTCAAGATAAGCTAATTTCCACAGCATCACCTAATGACTCAAATCTCTCACATTCTGAATATATTATATATATTTTTGCCCCCTTTCTCCCTTCAGATATTTTTCCCTCTTGAACAGGGTGAGGGGCAGAGCAAGCAACTGGCTACATAAACAGGAAAATAACCCAACCAAAAACCAAACTGATCACCATCAAGTTGATTCTGACTCCTGGTGACCCTGTATGTTTCAGAGTAGACCTGTGCTGCGTAGGGTTTTTAATGGCTGTGATCATTCTGAAGTAGCTTGCCATGTCTTTCTCCAAAGGCACCTCTGGGTTGATTCAAACACCAACCTTTTGGTTAGTAGCTGAGGGCTTAACTATTTGTGCCAGCCAGGGACTCTGGAAATAACCAAAACACAACAAATTCTGTGAGCAACTCTCTTCCAGACCCTTTGTTTTAGCTCCCAATAAAAATCCATTGCTGTCTAGATGATTCTGACTCATAGTGACCCTATAAGTCAGAGTAGAACTGCCCCATTGGGTTTCTAAGGAGTGGTTGGTGGATTTGAACTGCCAACCTTTTGGTTAAACACTACGCCACTGGAGCTTTTGGTTAAACACTACACTGGAGCTCCCAGCTCCCAATAGGGGGGAATAAAATCACCTCTTACCAAAAATCTGGCAGTCCCAACAGATTTCTCTTTTCAGAGCTGACCTTAAATCACTGGAAAAGGAGATAGTCATATCAGGACTCATTCCACTACTCATTAGAAAATTCTACACAGGTGTGCAAAGACTCCTTGGTGGCTGTCTTTGTGATATGTGAGTAGTTAGTGACATTTGTGTTTAACTTTGAACTTCTGGCTAAAATTTCAAGAAAATAGGAATAATCTCTTTCAATACTTGCTAAATAAATAATGAAGACATTTTATATGTCCTAATATGGAATAAAAGACAGTGCCTAGAAAAGATGTAAAATGTGTCATCAGATGGATAAGTGTCCTTCAGATTTTAATTAAAAATAATAAAGTGAATTTCCTGCTTAGCTTGTTGAGATGAAGCTTAAATTGACTTACGGATTAAATGGAAAGGAGAACATCCATCACATGGCTCCCTTGACCCCACAGCCCATTTAGTCACCACTCTATTTCTTTACTCCAGTTCTTAGCCAAAATTCAATAAAAGTTATCTTATTATGTTGTCTCCAATTTTTTACTTATAAATATTTTTATTTGTTGCTAATTTTTATGAAAACAAAGGAATATAAAAAGACTAACATTAGGGTTTCTGACCAAAGAAACACAGGCCATATTATGTTTGAAAGTAATAGAACTTGAAGTAAACTTTGAATCATACACATTGAGCCACTCATAACCTGAAACAACCATAATCCTGAATTTGGTGAGTATCTATTTCCTTTATTTTTATACTTTACAAATAACATGTATACATGAATAATTACACTATAGTTTTATGTGTTTTTAATTGAATTATAGATGCTATATTGTATGCTGAAGTCCATAAATGTCTTTCTCTTGGAAGTATGTATCTGTATAAATACGTAGGGATAAAAAAGTAGATAACTAACTAGTTATCTCTCTAGATTAACTCACGTCTGTTTAACTGAAGCATTTCATTATATAAAAAACATTTTTATTTTTTTCTTTCCTATGAAAATAAGCACCTATGTTACATTTTTTTCAATTATAAACATTGCAGCGGTGAACAACACAAAACAACTTGGCTATATGTCCCATCTAGAAATGAACTCAATATGTCTTACATCATGAGCATTAGTCAAGTAACACTGAGTCCCATAGGATGTTAAGAATCCTGCTTAAATTTGACCAGGTAGTAAGTTTTGGGACAAGATTTGAACTCAAGCAGTCTGAATCAAGTTCATTATCTAGTGATTCAAATACAAAGTTCAACCATGTTCTATATATGGTGATATTTTAAGATATCACATATGTGGTAGATTGCAAAAATGGCCACAATTTTTCTAACTTCCCTTATGCAAATGCCTTTGCAATGAGATTCTGCAGCTCTACGCACCTAAAGGCAAAGTTTATTTCTCCACTCCTTCAATCAGGTGGGCCATGTGGCTTGGTTTGGAGAATAGAATATTGTAGAATCAAAGGTGTCCTAGTCCTGTACCTGGGCCTGAAGAGGCTTTGAACACTTTTGCTCTTTCTCTTGGAACCATGTTGAGAGACCATTTGTACAAGTTCAGGTTACTCTGATAGATTATGAGGGATATATGGCTTTTTGCTCCTATTGCCCTACCCGACAGAATGTCAACCATCACTCATATGAATGAGGCAAACTCAGAACACCACCCTATCCCAGTTATCCTGCCAACTGGATGGTAAATTATCATAAAGTATGAGTGAATGCAGCCCAGTACAGGAACACAATTGTTAAACCACAAAGTTAAGAGCTAAATTAATGATTATTGTTTAACATCACTATGTTTGAGCTGATTTATTAGCCTGCAGTAGATACCTGATACACCACGTATTGGTTTTCCATTCAAATAATCAATTGTTGCTGTAGTTAGGTGCCGTGAAGTAGGTTCTGACTCATAGCGACCATGTTAAAACAGAATGAAACACTGCCCAGTCCTGTGCCATCCTCACAATAGTTGTTATGCTTGAGTCCGTTGTTGCAGCCACTGTGTCAATCCATCTCCTACAGGGTCTTTCTCTTTCTGCTGACCTTCTACCTTACCAAGTATTATGTCCTTCTCCAGGAACTGATTCCTCCTGGTAACATGTCCAAAGTCCGTGAAACATAGTCTCGCCATCATTGCTTCTAAGGAGCATTATTGTTGTACTTCTTCCAAGACAGATTTGTACGTTCTTTTGGCAGTCCAAGGTATATTAGAAATTCTTCGCCAACACCGCAATTCAAAAGCAAAAGTTCTTTGGTTTTCCTTCCGGACTCATCATCCAGCTTCTGCATGCATATGAGGCTATTGAAAACACCATGGCTTGGGTCAGGTGCACCTTAGTCTTTAGGTGACATTCTTGCTTTTCCACACTTTAAAGAGCTCTTTTCTTTTGCAGCAGATTTGCCCAATGCAATGCAGTCATTTGACTGCTGCTTCCATGGGTGTTGACTGTGGATCCAAGTAAAATGAAATCCTTGACAACTTCAATCTTTTCTCCACTCATCATGATGTTGCTTATTGGTCCAGTTGTAAGGATGTTTGTTTTCTTTATGTTGAGGTAATCCATACTGAAGGCTGTGGTCTTTGATCTTCATTAGTAAGTGCTTCAAGTCCTCTTCAGTTTCAGCAAGCAAGGTTGTGTCATCTTCATAATGCAGGTTGTTAATGAGTCTTCCTCCAATCCTGATGCCCTGTTTTTCTTCATATACTCCCGCTTCTCTGATTGTTTGCTCAGCATACAGATTGAATAAGTATGGTGAAAGGATACAACCCTGACAAACACCTTCCTGACTTTAAACCATGCAGTATCCCCTTATTCTGTTCTGTTCGAATGACTGGTTTTCACTGGCTAATTCTTTACAGAAGTAGACCGCCAGGTCCTTCTTCCTAGTCTATCTTAGTCTGAAAGCTCGGCTGAAACCTGTAGGCCATGAGTGACCCTGCTGGTATTTGAATATTGGTGGCATATCTTCCAGCATCACAGCAACATGCAAGCCCCCACAGGATAACAAAATGACAGACGCATGGGGGAAATAATTAATCTTCCCCAAATGTTTTTAACAAGTTCCCAAGTCAAAACTCTCGTTTCAAATATCGTCCAATCCACTGTGGCATGCGATCATTAATTACATTCTGATTTGAAAGAATCAGCTAAAAATGATGTTTTGGGGACCCCCAAAAATGTGATTATGAGGAGTGTTAATAATACTGGTTATGCAGGCTATTTTATTAGATAGGCATACTGAATCATTGAATAGTTTGCATTTACTTTAAAATAGTTCATCAAAGATGTGGATAAAGCAAATATGTAAAAGAATTATAATTTTAAACCTAGATGAGGTGTAGTATTATATCATTTTACATGCTTTTCAGTGTATTTGAAGTTTTCAAAATAAAAATACAAGAAGAAAAAATAGATTGTTCCCGTCTCTTTCCATTGAAGATGATCTTTAATGCTAATGAATCCTTAGCCACATTCTAGATTCCGAATTTCTAAACTAGAAAATGTCCGTAAGTCAGTTCATAGCTTAACATGAAATGCCAAGTCCTAGAGAATGTATAAAATGACATATTCAGCTTTTTTTGTCTCTATATATTAAATTTTAATTACGTATATTCAAATGTATATATAAGGAAATCAAATATATCAAATTATGTTTCTTCTATAAGTTTAATTTATTGTGTTTTCCCCTTCCTACATTAAAAATCAATTATCTCCCTGGTGCAATCAGAGCTAATGTTCTTTAATCTCAATGCTTTAAGTCATCAAATAAATATAAAAATCTTAGTAGGCACTGGATTTGGATTAAGGTATATAACATTATGGGGATAATAACACCTACATTTATTGTAAACAAAAAACTCGATGATGTGTTTTAAAGGTTTAGCTTGGTGATTGTAATGTCTAATAAACACTAAAAAAAATAAAATTATTATTGATTTCATGGCTAATTTTATCCGTTGTGATGCTTTGATGTATGTTAGCAGACACTCATTTAGTAACTATAATATGCATGTACTATTCTGAATTCTGCTGGACAAATTTGGAGTAGTAGAAATTTTATCTCCTCAAGGAACTTCTCATAAATATGTATATACCAAATAGGACACAATAGATTCAGAATGGTGTGCCAATAAAATATCATAAGGTTATATTTGTGAAGAAACATCCCCAGACATCCATTCTTAACTGAGTGCTTCTTTAACCATCTTTCGTCACCTTTTTTGCTGAAGTACCCTGTCATAACATATGTATTTGTTTGGTCATTGATTGACTGTGTATTAGTCATTTTTGATTCTCTGCAGTGTTGCACACAAATCACAAGCACTTAATACCCTGGGTGAGTAAGGAAGGAGAAAATTTTTGAGATCCCAAACACACTTTATTTTCTTGTGTATAAAATGAAGAGGTTAGACTAGGTGATTTTTAAGATGTTCTCCTGATATTAAATTCTATCATATCCAGGAAAGTGGAAGAAGCTATGGTAAGGGGGAGAATCCTTAATAGCAGAGCTAGATGCAAACTTAGTTCTGCTCTTTGGTATATGGGTCACACTGGTAGGGTCCTTACCGATAAAATGAATATAGACACACTATGAGTTTTGTTGTTGCTGTTGTTAATGATTAAATGAAGCAATGTACGTGGAAACAATTTGTAAACTGTATCATATAAACTAGATATTAAGTCATATTAGTGCTTTTACTATAACAGCTAAAGAATGAATAAAAGTAAGAAGGAAATTGTGGGTGTAATGAGGAAACCATGAGCTTGGCCATATCAACAGTATGAATTGTATACCTCTTGGAAAGATGGTCTGAAAATTATTACATGTTGTAGAAGGCTTTGAATTCCAGGATACAGATTTTTACATGAGTAAAGATTGATTATTTTGGGTTAAGTTTAGGGGAGATATAATCAGAGTTGAGCATAAGCATTATTAAGCCAACAGTAATAAACTAGTAGGATGATTTGGGAAAAGAACAAAAAGAATTTTAAGAAACTCTGTAAAAGTAGAATCCTTCAGCCTTGGCAAGCAATATATGTAAGATGATTACAAATTTAAAAGATGCATAAAGCTAGATGTGACTGAAATTTTGTGTAAAATCTGACATAAAAAAATCCAGGACGTTTTTGAACCTTAATACAAGGTTTTACCAAAAGTTGTGAATTACCACAATGATTATTGAGCCTGTATGGATGGATTTTGAATTTCGTATGAGTTCACAGAAGTTATAATCTAAATTGATAAATTACTAGAAAAAATATCATCCTTAAGTTATGCTTGTATTAAGTAAATATAGTAATCAAACAATTAAAATAAATGTAAATAAAATGATTAATATTTAAACATCTATAAAAATGTTTATAGATCCAGTGGCTTGTTTTCCTTCAATTCTTTATTAAAATGTGCTCTATTTCCTATAACTAAACGGAAAAGGAAAAAATACATTTGAAGGTGAGCATTACAAACTTTTATGGGATTGAGAGAGATAGGGAAAGAGAAGCATACTTAATAAAGTGAGATAATAGAGAATAAAACAATGAAATTCACTTTTATTGACTGTTGATGGCATAGATGTTGCATAAACTATAAATTGTTGTGAGAAGGTAACATACATTGGTAATTCAGATGAAACTTGAAAAGTAAGTGAAGGTGTGTATTGGCACATTTCTAGTAATTGGTTCACGATTTTACACTCCTAGATATAAGAGTATACACAATAAATTTAATCTGTTAAGTATTTTATATCAATAATTAACTAACACGATATGTTTTACAAAACTATGTTATAACTTGTCTACATAAAAATCAACCTCATTCCCCTTCCATTTTTACTCTGTGACAAAAAAAAGTAAAGAATTTTGTACAATGTATTATACAAAGTTTCCATGTCAAAAAAAAGATTTATCTTCAATGATTTTATAATCTGGAGGTAAGTTGAGGAAGAAAAATAGAAGGAGAGATAAATTTTATTTCACATATTCAATCAAGGATACCAGATGTCTATTTGTAGAAACTCAACCCAGATCAAATCCTGCTACTCACTGTGGTACAAAAAAGTAAATATAGAGTTAAATCTCATTCATTTTTCCCCACAAGAGGAAAATATTTCCATGCTGAAGGTACAGTCTCATTTTATGAGTCTGAATACAAAGGAATTTTCTGTCAATAATGACCAGCGTTGTAATCAAACTCTTCTGACTGCTGTGCTCCATTGAAATTGCTGTGCGTGATGGGTAATCAAAAAGAAGAAACTTTTTCTACCACTCTCCATACCTCCTTCCTACTCTTTGCCCCTATGTGTTTTGAACTCTTGAGACAGAGAAAACATTAATACTTTCTAAAATCAGAGCTAAGAGATATTATTTGCAGCTTTTTCCTGGATGGAAGATGAGAGACCACGTTCTTCAAATAAATTTTGATTTAAATGAAGAATATCCCTTCAGTCACAACGTCCTCAATATGTATAACATTAAAATTAATTCTGTATGGCAGCATCTGTTCCTACATTACTAAATGAGATACTATGCACAGTGAGTAAATTTTGGCATAGAAAAAAAAGAACTAGGTTTATGTTCTGGACAGTGACTCAGTAGTTAAATGACTATAAGCACGTTGCTTCACTTCTCTAATCTTCAGTTTCTTTAGTTTTAAAATTGATATAATAATAGTCACACCACAAAAATATCATGGTATTTAAAAGAGATATGTGCACCACTTACCACAGTGTGAATGTAGTAAATATTCAATGATTGCTTGAAACACTTTTAACGTACCAAAACAGCCCTTATGCCATAAAATACAAACCAATAACACCCCACATATTTAATATACAATTAAATTTGAAATCAGGAATTTGCCATTTAAACCAAAATAACTTAATGTAAATTTTTGAACCCTCTTCTTCACAGATTATGTACTCAAATGGTGAAATGTAAAACACTTCTCTTTAAAATCTCAAGTTTCTCTGAAAATTATAGTTTAATTGAGAAATCATTAACAGTGGTAGAGTATTGTTGTTAGAAGCCATTGAGTCAGTACCGACTCATAGCGACCCTATATACATCAGAACGAAACACTTCCTGGTCCTGTGCCATCCTCACAACCGTTGCTATGTTTAAGCCCATTGTTGCAGCTACTGTGTCAGTCCAGCTTCTTGAGGGTCTTCCACTTTTTCACTGACCCTTTATTTTACCAAGCATGATGTCCTTTTCCAGGGACTGGTCTTTTCTGATAACATGTCCAGAGTACACGAGACAAAGTCTCGCCATCCTCGCTTCAAAGGCGCATACTGGCTGTAATTCTTCCAAGACAGATTTGTTCGTTCTTCTGGCAGTCCATGGGCTGCTGAATATTCTTTACCAACACCATAATTCAAAGGCATCAATTCTTCTTAGGTGTTCTTTATTCATTGTCCAGCTTTCACATGTATATGAGGTGACTGAAAATAGCATGGCTTGGGTCAGGTGCACCTTAGTCCTCAAAGTGACATGTTTACTTTTGAATACTTTAAAGGTCTTTTGCAGCAGATTTGTCTAATGCAATACATCTTTTGATTTTTTTGACTGCTGATTCCATGGGTGTTGATTGTAGATCCAAGTAAAATGAAATCCTCGACAACCTCAATCTGTTCTCCATTGTTATAATGTTGCTTACTGGTCTAGTTCTGAGGATTTTTGTTTGTTTGTTTGCTTTCTTATGTGCAGGTGTAACCCATACTGAAGGCTGTAGTCTTTGATTTTCATTAGCAAGCAAAGTTGTGTCATCTGCATGGCAGTTAATGAGACTTCCTCAAATCCTGATGCTGCATTCTTCTTTATATAGCCCAGCTTCTTGGATGATTTGCTTAGCATACAGATTGAATAAGTATGGTGAAAGATATAATGCTGCACACACCTTTCCTGATTTTAAACCACGCAGTATCTGCTTGTTCTATTTGAATGACTGCCTCTTAGTCTATGTACAGGTACTTCATGAGCACAATAAGTGTTCGAAGTTCATATTCTTCACAATGTTAACTATAATTTATGATCCACACAGTTGAATGCCTTTGCATAGTCAATGAAACACAAGTTTCTGGCTTGTCATCATCTGACCTCCAGTTCTTGGGACTTGAACCAGAGGTTTGTCATCTGATCTGCCAACTTTGGGATTCACCAGCTCTGCAGTCCTGTGAGCCAGCAGCCTGCTGTCTGACCTGCCAATTCTGGGGTCATAAGCACCTCCAATCATGTGAGCCATGAGAAGCCTCCAACCAATGCCTGACCACGGACTTTGAGATTTGCCAGTCTCCACAAGCATATGAGCTTATTTCCTTGTGATAAATCTCTCCCTCTCTATCTGTATATATATATATATATATATATATATAAAACCCCTGCCGTCGAGTCGATTCCAACTCATAGTGACCCTATAGGACAGAGTAGAACTGCCCCATATGGTTTTCAAGGAGTGCTTGGTGGATTTGAACTGCTGACCTTTTGGATTCTAGTCTTGGTGTTGACTTTTGATCACATCCATCACTATTAACATTCACTTTCCAAATCCACTTTAAAGGGTTTTAACAAGAAACATCATCCCTTACCAAGTGTCCCCATTCGTCTCTTCCAGTCCACATTACTGGAGATAGAAACAGCTACATATAATGTAAATAGGTGCAAAATAGCTCAACTGAACTAGGTAATTGTTCTGCCAGCTAAATCCATCAAAATATTTCCATTTGAAGTTTCCACCTGCTGAGACTGATTGCTCTATTCCCATTGCTGTTACCAGAAGGCTTGTATCAAAGCCAAAGTTGGAAGAGTTCACTTGATAACCTAATTCTTTGTTTTCTGAACCTCAAGACCAACTTAGTTTCACTGCCACAGACACTAGGTGCAGTATTTTTTTTCTTAAATCCTACAAATTTTCATTTTCGTAATGCCAAGAACTATAGAGAAAACACACTCTTCCTACTGGAGGAGAGTCCCAGTCTTTCTTGAGTAGATTACATATTCTACCCATCCATCCTTTTGTTTATCTATCAGTCATCCAGATAGCCTTGTGTCGTCCACAGATTTATTCCCAAATAAATTAGCAAACCTCACTCTCTCAGTATAGGGGACTGTTTTAGTTTTGGGGAGAAAAAGATAAGAGACAGACTACTACCATATTTTTGGGTGCAAATAACACATGCCTTTTACAAAAATGCATGTGGCATTTCGTAAGCATGCTATGCTAATTTTTTTCACAGCAACATGTAAAAAAAACTGTCATAGCAGCACTTATGAAAATACCTCACGGCGGGAGGGGGCGGTTGGCAAACAAATGTAGAAGACTCAAGTTATTTGTGCAAAAATACAGTAATTAAACTACTATCACAAACTACTAACCCTATTAATTAACCACAATAATTAACCATATATAAAAATGCTGCTGTTTCCCAAAGACAAACTTCTTTTTATTATTATACTATGAAGTTGGATAAGCCTTGTCTCATCATGACCAAGTAAAATTCAAGGTATTATGTGACCCAGCAAAGTGAGCAAGGGAAAGTAAATTCTATATGACATACACCAATGAACTGTATTGTTCGTTGGTGTATGTCATGTAGAATTCTCTAAACTACAAAACAAAATTATTAGCGAGCATGAATGTGCATTCTAAGCTCCAAAGCACACTGACAAGTGCAAGTACTGCTGGTTTGCTTCTGAAAAAGTGTAACTGGTATTCTTTTCTAATTACATTGTAAGTAAGGAATTAGGCATTCCTTAACATATATTGAAACTGTGCTTCCATCACTCAGCAAAAATGCAGCTAAATTAGGCTTAGTCATTCTAGAAAATGAAACTGTTACTTTAAAAAATTGTGAAATAGGGAATCGTCTTACTACTTACAAAATGCATATTAGCACTTGTAGAAATTTATCTGATTAAACATAAAAAATTATTTTCTTGGAATGCTCTTATAAATTCCTTTGTTATATAAATACCTTTGCCTCTAGCAAATATTATCTTTAAAATTACCCTTTTTAACTTAAAGACATTTTTATCACACCACTTTATACAAAGCTTTCTACTATTTCTTTTCTGATTTCTTTTATTTTGTTTCAATTCATGTTTCTTGTCTCCCTCATTGGACAGTCCACAGGTTACTCACTGGTTTCATTGTCCTAAATGCTCTTCTGTTGAGGCTGCATCTTTTGCATTTTTCTTGAGTTGATAAAAAATGCCTGTGAAGATATTTAGCCTTTCATCTATATTCATCATAGTTCAAAAAAAAAAAAAGAAAGAAAGAAAAACAAACCTTGCCTCTGAAACGTTATTTAAGAAGTTTTTTGTTTCATAAAGCTATACATTAAGATTTTTTATTGTTTGTTGACTCATATTGGTTTCTCTGTTTAGACCTTGTAGATTATATTTAAAAAAATTGAATCTATCAAAATTAAATTGTCAATATTTCTTCATAATTAATTCAGTTTAGGTTATGGACCCCATTTTCAGTAGTTAATAATAAGCTATGCAATTTAAGTTTATTCAGAGCCACTTCCTTTTGGATATTCAATCTTTGTTGGCAACTGCTCATTCGATCAATTTTCTCCCACTTTCCCATGGCTTTATATTTGTCACAGGTGAAATTTGGTTTTGAGGGTGGCCTAAATAATATCAGGGACTTGGGATAAGCACAGTTTTGTTTTTGTTCACCTCTATTGTTTGACCAGAGCCTTGGTAGCACAGTGGCTAAGAGCTTGGCTGCTAACAAAATTTGGCCGTCCGAATCCACCAGCCACTCCTTAGAAACCTTATGGGGCAGTTCTACTCTGTCCTATAAGGTCACGATGAGTCGGAATCCAATGGATGGCAATGGGTTTTTTATTATTTGATCTCCAGTGATACTATCATACCTCACTTCCTACCATTCTTCCCTTCATTCTACTCTAGCCTCACTGGCCTCCTTGCTCTTCTTTGTATACTTCAAGCATACTCTTGTTACAGGCCTTACTACTTGCTACTTCTGTGTTTCTCCTCCCAGATATGTGTGTGACTTGCTGTCCCACTTCGTTCAGGTTTCTGCTCAGTCATCATCAAATCAGTAAGCCTTTCCCAGAAAATGCTCAGGCTACAATAGCAATTGTTGATTCCTCCAGCACTCTTTCATCCTGGTTTATTTGGCTTCGTAGCACTTACCAACATCTAGTACATTACCTATTTACTTCTTGATTTATGTCAGTCTCCCCACTAGGACATAAGTTACATGAGGGCAGAGACTTTTAGTTCTGGGCTTTGCTGTATCCCTAGTATCTAGAATAGTGTCTGGCACATCAAGCCAAACCAAACCCATTGCTGTCAAGTCGATTCCGACCCATAGCGACCCTATAGGACAAAGTAGAACTGCCCCATATGGTTTCCGAGGAGCACCTGGTAGATTCAAACTGCCAACCTTTTAGTTAGCAGCCATAGCGCTTAACCACTATGCCACCAGGGTTTCTGTCTGGCGCACAGTATAGCATTTTGTAAAGGATGGCAGAAAATATAAGATTATAGATGATGATGTAGGGAGTGATGGTATTCGTGAGGGAAGGCTTGTGAGAGAAGCAGTAGATAGTCTGGGAGAAATCTCAGATCAGAGATTTGTACATCACTTCTCAAAATTTATCCTGGAAATAGAGAAAATTTTTAGAGAAGCCCAGGGCCCACCATAAACCTGGAAATTGGCAGTGTAGGCATTTTTTATATCCTGGGAGAATATCTGCTATAGCCCAAGAGCAACTAATAGGGCCAAAATCCAGTCAAGAACAAGTGTTATGAAAGAAGATCTAAGGAGGCCATATGATGGCTGTGGACATAAACAGCAGATAATGTGGAAAAGAAGTATCAAACGATTTTATATATTTTAAGTACGTGTACTTAATAAATACTTGTTGAAAGAATGAATGAAAAAGGAAGAAAGGAAAGAAATTAAATTAAAACATAAAATCATTTGATATGCTTGCCAGAAAAATAATGCAAAGACTTCCAGTGGTGGCAGTTCAAGTGGATGAACAATTTAGGCCCACAATCCATGAAAAAGCAATGTGGATTGGGGTAAGATGGTAGATCTAAATTATAGTGCTAAAGAAGTATTGGTTGCTCTCGGGCTATAGCAGATGTTCTCCCAGGATACAAAAATGTCTGTGCTGACAATTTCCAGGTTCATGGTGGGCCCTGGGCTTCTCTAAAAGTTTTGCTCTATTTCCAGGATAAATTTTGGGAAGTGATGTACAAATCTTTGATCTGAGATTTCCCCTAAACTGTCTACTGCTTCTCTTACAAGCCTCCCCTCACAAATACTATCACTTCCTACGTTGTCATTTATAATCTTATATTTTCTGCCATTCTTTATAAAACCCTATACCGGAAAGAGTTCTTATCTCTGATTGGTGAGAAAACAAATTTTGTGAGCAAGTATTTGCCACTCTCTGCTTTGAATTCTCTGGGTCTTTCTCTTACTATTCAAAGCTATGCAGTTCAGACACTGGTTCTAGTCTATTCCTATGGACTTGAGTTTCATGAGATACCGCCTGTGTCATTATAATGAAATAAATACTCAATGTAGTTCCCAGTGTTTTCTTCCACTTGCAGACCAGAGTACTAGATAATACCACAGTGTAGGTGTTTAGGAGCTAGTGTCTGTTGATTAATCTTAAAAAAAAAAAAAATCATTTTAACAAATCATGAGAGCTTCCTCATTGTTTTCCACATATTTATTGGTTTAAAAAGCAAACTTCGGGGTCAGATTCCTAATTCTAATTTGTATGCACGAGTAATCTGAGGCAAGTTTCTTAAATCATTTGTGCTTTGTTTTACTCATCTGTAAAACTGGATTTTTATGCTATCTGCCTCCTAGATTTGTTTCAATGATTAATAGTGTTATACATGTAAAGCTCTAAACACAGTGCCTGGCATATAATAAGTGTGCAATAAATGTCAGCTATTATACAGACACACACACACACACACATTTAGGCTAAAGCTTGGACTATTTAAAATGTCTGTTCCTCACTGGGGAAATCTTTAGGGGGACACTGAGTCTAAGGTTTGTAATTTCTTGTTCTCCTTGCCACTCAGTATAAATGAACAGACTTAGAGTAGTATGTATCTGAAGTCAATTTAAATAAAGTCACATAAGAGGTACATTCAAATTCAAATTTCTAGGCACAAATATGTAATTAACACATAGGGTTAAAAGATACCTATGTGTTTAAAGGTCCATGATAGTTCTTTAGTGCTATAATTTAGAGCTATCATCTTACCCTTAATCCACATTGCTTTTTCATGGACTGCAGGCCTAACTGATCATCCAATTGAACTGCCATTTCTGGAAGTCTTTGCATTGTTTTCCTGGCAAGCATACTTATGTGACTTGTAAAGACTCATAAAATTCCATGGCTAAAATCTCTAAAACCTCCTATGTCTTATGCCGTATACAATAATTTTATCTCATGATCAGTAACTAGGTAGAAATGACAGATGAAGGGGGCTAAGGTTGGCTCCTTATCCCCCTGTGGTCAGGGCACATAGGGTAGTAGTGAATTTATTATATCTAGAACAAGTCAGGAAAGGTATGTGTCAGGATTGTATCCTTTCACCATACTTATTCAATCTGTATGCCCAGCAAATAATTCGAGAAGCTGGACTATATAAACAAGAACGCGCCATCAGGATTGGAGGACGATTAATTAACAACTTGCATTACTCAGATGACGCAACCTTGCCTGCTGAAAGTGAAGAGGACTTGAAGCACTTACTGATGAAGATAAAAGACCACAGGTTTCAGTATGGATTACACCTCAACATAAAGAAAACAAAATCCTCACAAGTGGAACAATAAGCAACATCATGATAAACAGAAAAGATTGAAGTTGTCAAGCGTTTCATTTTACTTGGATCCACAATCAACACCCATGGAAACAACAGTCAAGAAATCAAAGGATGTATTGCATTGGGCAAATCTGCAGCAAAAGTCCTCTTTAAAGTGTTAAAAAGCAAAAATGTCACCTTGAAGACTAAGGTGCACCTGACCCAAGCCATGGTGTTTTCAATCGCCTCATATGCATGCAAAAGCTGGACGATGAATAAGGAAGACCGAAGAAGAATATATGCCTTTGAATCGTGGTGTTGGTGAAGAATACTGAATATACCATGGACTGCCAAAAGAATGAACAAATCTGTCTTGGAAGAAGTACAACCAGAATGCTCCCTAGAAGCGAGGATGGCAAGACTTTGTCTCACATACTTTTGACTTGTTAGCAGAAGAGATCAGTCCCTGGAGAAGGACATCATGCTTGGTAGAGTAGAGGGTCAGCAGAAAAGAGGAAGACTGTCAGTGAGATGGATTGACACAGTGGCTGCAACAATGGGCTCAAGCATGATAAAGATTGTGATGATGGCCCGGGACTGGGCAGTGTTTCGTTCTGTTGTACATAGGGTCGCTATGAGTCAGAACCAACTTGATAGCACCTTACAACAACAACAGAGCATTTCTCAATTATCTTGAGTTATGAGTATGTTAAATACTATAGAATACCTTCTACAAAGAAAGAATTTTTATTTGTGTATTATGGTCATTGTTGCCAAGGAACATTATTAAAAGAAAACATTAAGTCACTGTATTTTTTTTCAAACTGGTCTGTGTGAATGTCAGAAAGAGTGGCGAGGCATTACTAACAACAATTCTCGGAAAAAGGCATCCCAAAAAACCTCCTTAAACTTCCCATTAATGTGAGCTTCATCAAAATTTAAAACTTGTTAGCAGTGCCACCACAATCTTCCCTCTGAGCCAAACAGTCTTATTTTAGAACTGCAGCAGATGTATGTATTCCAAGAGGACAGGGATGGCATCTGTGCTGTGTAGCACTGTATATTTTCTTTGAAATCTTGAGTGTGGTCTAATTCAGACTCTGTTATGTTTTCATGTTGTGCCACTGTGTCGACACTAGAGTACAATATTTGGAAAGCTATTGTTTCTACAGCTTGCACTGATTTATGCTTTGTTCTATTTGAAAGCCTTTGTGGTAGCTCAAACCTGAATGTCGTATGTAGCAATGTATTGGAGGATTGTTTCTCACTATTTAAACCATATGTTATTAGATCATCTAAGCTTGTTATGTAAACTGGACTTGGATTATCATTTACAAAAGAAGTTTCAAGAGAATTAAATAAATGAAGGGGGTTCCATCTAAATCCACAGTCATGCATGCATATAATCTTCTCAAGACTGTCCAAAGAAAAAGAATTCTGAGAAAGAGTGTAAAACTTCTCTTAATAACATGTCCTTTGGAGCAGAGTTTTATGAGATGCATGATTTCAAAAACAGCTTCCATTCAAAAAGCAAACTAATTTCCTTATAATATTAGTCAATTTTATTTAATTTTTAAATGTAAAACTTCATTTTCTTAAAGATAGTTACAAGGAAATTTATGAGGAATTTCTCTTGCAAGCAAATACAACTCATTTTCTACACATTTAAACTTTATTTTAAGGCTAAGAGGGATATAAGAAACCATCTAGACAAAGTCTTCAGTGAATTTCCAAAGAAAATATTTTATAGAACTTACCATTGCGAAAATCACTCCCTTTTAATAATCTCTGATGAATTCAGGTAGTTAAGTGAATCATTTTACTGGTGTGATTCACTTGGCTTAAACAACATTTCCATGAACCAGGAGTTTCAATTCATAATTATTGACAGTTTCCCTGCAAAGCTGTTCATTTGACCAAGTCCTATAGTGCTACCAAAAGATTTTCCAAACACAAAACTAGAGAATTGTTCTTCTGTTCAACTATATCATTAGCTTTGGATTTTAGCTTTCCAATTTGTCTTAGGCTGGGTTATCCAGAGAAGCAAAACCAGTAAAGCATATAAATATACATAGAGAGAGATTTATACCAAGGAAACAGCTCACGTGATTGTAGAGGATAAAACATCCCAAGTCCGTGGCTCAGGGTAGACGCCTCTCCCAATTCATGCCTGCAGAGGATGGCAAATCCAAGGTTGGCAGGCCAGACAGCAGGGCTCCCGCTCACAGGCTGTGACGGTCGAAGAATTCCAAGATCAGCAGACAAGACCGCAAGGTTTCTCCTGATTCACGTAGCTGTAGGGGCTGGCAAACCCAGAATCAATAGGTTGAGGAACAGAACTCTTACTTACAAGCTGTGAAGACTGACGAATTCCAATATTGACAGGTAAGCTGCTAGCTCAACTCCCAAGAACCGGAGGTGAGACAACAAGAGGCAGCTTCTGAGTCTGGAACAAGCTAAAAACTTTCGCAAGGTGAGCAGGCAGGCAGTAACCGGGGGACAGCAGAGAGATGAAGCTGAGGGAGCGGCGAGCTGCCACAGGCCCTGCCCCCGCTGGTACCACTCAGCAGATTCCATCATGGGAGTGAACACATATCAAATTTCAACAGGGAAGTGATCACAACATTATACAACTGCTAAAACACTGAAAATCATGGCCTAGCCAAGTTGACATACAATCTTAACCATCACACAAATCTAGTTGATACAGAAGACCGAAGAAGAATTGACGCCTTTGAATTGTAGTATTGGAGAAGAATATTGAATATGTACCATGGACTGCCAAAAGAATGAACAAATCACTCTTGGAAGAAGTACAACCAGAATGCCCCTTAGAATCAAGGATGGTGAGGTTACGTCTCACATACTTTGGACATGTTATCAGGAGAGATCAGTCCCTGGAGAAGGACATCATGCCTGGTAAAGCAGAGGGTCAGCAAAAAAGAGGAAGACCCTAGACAAGATAGACTGACACAGTGGTTGCAACAATGGGTCATGCATAACAGTGATTGTGAGGATGAGGCAGGACTAGGCAGGCAGTGTTTCGTTCTGTTGTACATAGGGCCGCTATGAGTAGGAACTGACTTGATGACACCTAACAACAATAACAATAGTGGATTATTTTATTCATTAATAAAATCTATCATTGCTTCAAGGTCACACACTTAGTAATGAATAAAATAGCCAGAGAAGAGAAATATTGGGAAAGCTGAAATTGGAAATAATAAATACGTGTTGATTGAATAAACCAGATACATATAGGATCACTTGAGATGGAATTTGACATGTTAGACAAACTGTTATCATCTTATAGTGTACCCCCCTGAAAGTATTACATTCAAATTATTACACTCAAACAAAACTGTCTTCCAATTAATTTTGATTGAATTGAGGTACATACTATTCAAGAAAATAGTGACAGTTTGGACAGTTTGAGGGAGAGTCATAGGAGAATTCCATAGCAATAAACAACACACTGTCTCTATGTAGATTTTATTCCATGCTCTACCTTCAGGTTATCAAGATATTGTAAATTTATCTTTTTTCTCATGCTGTATAACTGAGCATGTCAGCATCTTAATAAAAAATTCAAAAAGTGCATTGATTGTCAGCACATTAAAGAGCAAGTTAATGGGTGTGAAATAACAATGTAAAAATAATCACTACTAAATATTTAAAGTATGCCAAGCTATGTTAAAATCCCTGAAATTAAGAGTTAAAAAAGGGTGTATGTCTTAATCTTTTACAATTCATCAGGATGAACATCAGAATGTTATTTTAAGAAGGATCTATTATCTATGGAATAAGAGAAATCATTAACTATATGTTTCATGTCTTATTCCTCCTTCCTACACAAGGTCAGGGAGAAAATCAAGGCTTGTGTATTAAAACGTCCAATCATAAATCTGGGGAACTTGAACTTGGAGATTTATTGAATTAAAACAGAGGAAAGCAGCAGCCATAACACATCAGTCTTAAAACAACAATTAAAGCATAATGTTTATACCACTACCATCCTTACAAATAAATCTGTTAAAACATTCCTACCATAAAAGGCAGTAAACACTTTTATGAAATGCAACCTTGTGTAAATGGGAGATCAGAAATAATAAAACAAGTTTAAAATTTGCCTAGCTTATAATCATTTGGTCCAAATCTGGGGTTAATGCCTTCCACCTGCTCTGTAAGCTGGGTGGAGTTTCTGCCTATCTTTGAGAACAATGAAGCTTAATTTGTATGTTTTCTGCCTTAGATTTTTTAAGCCTCTCTTCTCCTGACAAGCTAATGAATTTCCCTGTGCTGCACCTTCTTTGGCTATGGCATGAATTTAATTTGTATGCAATGTTCCCGAAGTGTATGATATGTAATATGTTTTCAAAACTATAGTCAATCCTGATGTAATATTGAACTCTGGCAACAGTAAATGCTTCTGTTTGACTCCAGATAAAAGGAGTTTAGTTTCTGCTCTGAAATTTGACCAAACTCAAAATGTCCATGAGCTCTAATTTTGCTAGAAATCTAAAAATACTACAACATGTGAAACTGAAGAGAGGAAAATATTAATGGTTTGAGTAATAACCCCCATGTTGTTGATCAATCCTTATGCACACCTTTCTTTTCCCACAACGTTTTTTTTTTTCATTCTGTTTCGCACATATATATGTGTCACTATGTGTGCTGAAGTGTCAGAACCTACCTATGTGTAAAATCCAGTGGTGAGGATAAGAAGAACTTGTATAAATTGAGAGTGAGACAGTGATACTAAATGTAACTCACAAAGTATATCAGTTTAAACATATATTGACTAATCATATAACCAATTCTATACCTTTGCTATATTTGTCTCCAAGGTGACCGACGTTTATACTGGGTGTTGATAAAGAAAGTAAAGTTATATTATTATGGAAGATACTTTTTAAAAGTAAATAAAATTTACCATTTCTAATTCCTATCTTTTTTAACAGTCTATCTACGCCCTTTTCTGAATATACAATGACTTAGCATGTTTTTCTTTATACTGTTAATGGAAGTCTTGTGTTTTTCAAAGAAACATGTTTCCCCTACCATGCCCTTCTTTTTTTCGTATTTGTGAAGATCAGATTTATTCTCAATACATACATGCAGATTTTTAAGCACCCACTAAATATTTCACCCGAAACCCGTTGCTGTCTAGTCCATTCTGACTCACAGTACCTTATAGGACAGAGTAGTACTGCTCCAGAGGCTTCCAAGGAGCTGCTGGTGAATTCCAACTGCCGACCTTTTGGTCAGCAGCGGAGCTCTTAACCATTGCGCCACCAGGGCTCCAATACTTCTCCAGTAAGAGTTACATTTTGCTTGGTTTAAATCATTACTTTAACTGACATTAGTCATTTTGATAAATCACATTCAATCAATTACATCCAAGTATCCCTATAAAATATGAGCCCTGGTAGCGCAGTGCTTAAGTGCTTGGCTGCTACTGAAAGGTCGATGGTTCAAACCCACCATCTGCTCCGTGGGAGAAGTGGCAGTCAGCCTTCATAAAGGTTCACAGCCTTGGAAACATTATGCGGCAGTTCTAGTCTGTCCTATAGGGTCTCTGTGAGTACGAATCAACTCGATGACAATGGGTTAGCACTATAAAGTCTCATTCTCATTTTTAGAATTACATATGCTGTATTTTAAAACACCTGCAGCCACAATCAACAACAGTGTTCTGTAGAATACCATATAACTGTAGGAAGCATAATTGTTCACCACATTACCTGTAATCTTTAACACCAAAACCAAACTAAACCCATTGCCATCGAGTCATTTCTGACTCACAGCGACCCTATAGTAGACTGCAAATCTAATGAATATAACTGTATATGACATGTAAACTGTGTATTTTATTTCTCAGAAAACTCTAAAATTCATGGATTCCTAAATCTGGGCAACCAAACACATGATCTTTGGACAATATATGCCAGTTTTATGAGAGTCTCTATAATTATATTCTCACTAATATTAGAGGTGGATTTCCAAATTGGTGATGTGAGAAACTTGGGGAAATCTGTCTCCTGGAGATATATCAAAAATAGTTGGTCAAAATTCACAAAGCCCATTGTTCCAAGTCTGGAGGTTGTTTAAAAGGCTTACAACAAATACATTTATTCCATTTATTAAACAAAGCATTTATTCCAAAAAAATCTACCAAAAAATTAGTAACAGCAGTGGGAAGTCAAGGCAGTCATGCCTGGGATTGCACCTCCTCTGCCCCACAGAAACCTCTGTCTTACAGAAAAACCATTTCAACATCTCAGTAGCTGAATGACAGGTACCATCTCCCTCGGCTTTCTTGGGTGTAAGACCTATTCCAGGTATATTCAGCACCTGATGAAATTTAGCACATCTCACCTTACTGGGCTCTGAGCTGTGCGAGATTCATACTGGGCATCTGCAGCAATTGGACAGTGACATCAGTTACTGCCATCCTCCCACACACACACACACACAGAGACAACTCCTGGTCCATAGGGAAGATCAGGGTCTGGCAGCTATGCCCAGCAAATTCCCCTTCTCAACCCCAGCTACTACTGTATAGCTCAGAGTTTCTCCCAAGAAAGGTATGGAGCAAATCTCAAAGACTGGCAATACTCTGATTTTATGTGGCTTAGACTGTGGAGAGAAGTATGTTCCAGGGCAAATACAATAGAGAAATTGGCTAGTTCTTGGGAAGGGGCAGGGGTAACAGCTGGGTGGGATAATAATACCCAACCAGATTAACCAAAAGCTTAGTGAGGCAATCAGGAAAAGAGTAATTCAAAGAGAGCCCCCCTAAAACCAAAGCTTTCCCTGATGGTAAAGAACACTGGGAATATGCTAAAAGCAGCACCTTTTGAGGAGCCATGGGTGAAGAAAACTATGAACTACAAGCACCTAGCTAAATACAGGGCAAACTCATAAACTACCTCAGCAGTGAAAGTAATTTCCAAGCCACATAAAGATCCAACGGTAAAAAGTGAAAACATTACTTGTAATCTGTTATACACATTAAAATATGATTGGATTAAACAAGCCAATCAAAGGTAAAGATTGTAAGACAGGAAAAAAATCAAGATCTAATTATATGCTGCTATTTTGGAGTCAAAGGTATAAACAAGTTGAAAATAAAAGATTTTGAACAAGAGGTACCGTGCAGTCAGCAAACATAAGAGAGTTTCAATGTCTATACTGATTTCAGAAAAAATAAACTGAAAACAAAAAATGTTACTTGTGATAAAGAAGAACATATTATAATAAAGAAGTCTCAGTTCTTCAGCAAGGTATAACAATGATAAACTTTTTTGCACCTATAACAGAACCTCAAAGTTCATGAAGCAAAAATTGATGAAATTGAAGAGAAATAAACCAAAAATAAATCAAGTTGATTCCTACTCATAGCGACCCTTTACGATGGAGTAGAACTGCCCCGTAGGGTTTCCAAGGACAAGCTGGTGGACTTGAACTACCGACTTTTTGCTTAGCAGCCAAGCTCTTACCCACTGCACCACCAGGGCTCCAAGGGAGAAATAGCAATTAAATAATAATAGTTGTTGACTTTAATATCCCACTTTCAATAATGACTAGAACAACTAGGCAAAAGATTCATAAGGTTACAGAAAACTTGAACAATGCTATAAACCAACTAACAGTCATTCTTAGAACACTATGCAACATCAACAGAATACAAATTCTTCTCAAGTACTCATGAGCAGGTAACAAAATAAGCTTCTACAAACTTTAAATGATTCAAATAGTACAAAATATGTTCTCCAACCACAGCAGTATTAAATTAGAAGTCATTATCATTGGAATTTCCTCATGGAATGGTACTAAGGCATACATCAATCCAATATCTTATATGATGATTCCTAACTACTTATCAAGAAAGATCTGTTGCTCTCCACTGGATTATTTTTACCATAAATTTTATTTCTTGCCCCTCTTATTGTTTTATTATAAGAAAACTTACCTACAAAATGTCTTATCCTAGAGTGTGTTCTTCGCTGCTAATCCTTGTGAATAGCTGACTACAGACTGTAGTAGGCAGAATTCTAATTCTAAAATGACTTGTATAACCTCTGCCTGTATTTAATATACTGTATAATCCCCTCATTTTTAGTGGGCAAGATCTTCATCTTTCTTCTAGACAGTAGAACATGGCAAAAGTGATGGGATATCACTCGCTTAGATTATGTCACATGGCCAAAGTCTTGGGATTGCCATGCCTAAAATTACATTACATTATGTAAGACCCTGTCTTACCGAAATAGAGAGAGATGCTGTCTTGCTAACCCTGAAGAAGCAAACAGCCATGTTCTGAACTTCCTGTGAGAGGGTGACAGGGTTCCTATGTGACAGGGAACTACAGGCAACCTCCAGGAGTTGAGAGTGGACCCCAGGCAAAAGCCAGCAAAAAAAAATAAGGACTCTGTCATAGAGCTTAAGTATATGAGTTCTGCCAACAACCTAAAGTCAGCATGGAAGCAGATTCTCCTCTAGTCAAGCCTCCAGATGATTACACAGTCTGGCTGATATCTTGATTTTCAGAACTCCAAAACATATGAAGACCCTGAATGGAGGACCCAGTTAAGGGATGTCCAGACTCCTTACACATGGGAACTGTGAGATAATAAATGTGTGTTGTTCCTAGCAGCTAAATTTGAGGTAATTTGTTACGCAGCAATAGAAAACTAATATATTACACATTGTCTTAGCTATCTAGTGCTGCTATAATAGAAATACCACAAGTGCGTGGCTTTAACAAACAAATTTATTTTCTCACAGTTTAGGGGACTAGAAGTCTAAATTCATGGTGGTGGTCTAGGGGAAGACTTTCTCTTTCTGTTGTCTCCAGAGGAAACTCTTTGTCTTTTTTGAGCTGCTGTTCCTCAGTGTTCTTCATGTGGCTTGGCATCTATCTTCCTCCATTTCTGCTTGCTTACTTGCTTGTTTAATCTGTTCTTTTATATCTTTAAAAGAGATTGATTTAAGACACATCTTACACTAACACTGCCTCATTAACATAACAAAGAAAACCCATTCCCAAATGGGATTATAACCACAGGTATAGGAGTTAGGATTTACAGCACACATTTTTGGGGGACATATTTCAATCCATAACACCCATCTAGAGTAAAATATGTTTATATTTACAGGGACTTTATCAATATAAAATTTTACCCCAAAGACATATCTTGGATGCTGAGACACTGGAATATCTTGGCAGCTAGCTGCCTATTTACCAGGTGTCTAGGGTTTTGTATTCCTATTAGATCATATTGCATGGGTATGAATGTAATGATGAGGCCTGCTGACCACAGCAATTCCTTTTCCTGCCCTATAGTCTGTTCTCAGGACAAATGATAAGAAGTTGGATCAGTGTTACTCCCTTTGATTGAAAACAAAGTACCATTTCCTGACTCTCTACGATGCTAGATAGTGATGCTTTGTCTATAGGGTCGCTGTGAGTCGGAATCAACTTGACAGCTACAGGTTTTATACCCGTAGAAGTATTTGATTTACTTCATGGGTGAAAAGAATGTTGCCTCCAGTTCTCCTGTATAGTGTCCTCTTTCTAAATTTCAGATTGTGATTGGTTAATGTGAGGTAAATGCCAAAGACAAAGCATGTCTTATTCATGGTGAATGATATCACGGTAGGCTTCACGTTGGTTCTTATTTTTAAGAAATATTAATCCCAACATTCTATTATAGCTTGATAAATTGTAATGTTGTGCACAGTGGTTAAGAGCTTGGCTGCTAACCAGAAAGTTGGCAATTTGAATCCAGCCACTCCTTGGAAACCCTATGGGGCAGTTCTACTCTCTTCTATAGGGTCACTATGAGTTGGAATCAACTCGACAGCAATGAGTTTAGTTTTGGTTTATTGATGATGTCCTCTAGGCTTAATATCAGAATTTCTAAATACCAAGAATATACGATAATTTAAAAAATTCATTTAGTTCTATTAAAAAGATTAAAGTGAAAACATTTCCATATTCTTTTCTCCCATAATATATACATAATAAACCAGCGGCAACTACATGACTTAATAGCTGGATTTGCTGCATTCCAAATGCATTCAAGCCTGTCTATTATGTTTTATAGTGTCAGGGTGTGTTGAAAGTTGTTATGAAATCTGAAGATTGACTTATATCCAGAGTCAACCCAATCGATCATCTCTCACCAGAGGCTTTCTGAAAAGAACTTTTATTTTGGTCAAAATACATGAAAAACAACTCAAATGCACTAACTATCATACTTTCAGAGTTCAAGGTTTCAGAAAACCTAAGCTAAACAAGTAAAAGATGTAAATGATGTTTGCTTAGCTTACAGTTTGTTTTCACTTCCCCAACTTAGAAACACCTCAGTTTTGGACTATTAACCTAGATATTAAATAAAGTGTGTGCATATATATATATATATATAGCTTTAAGAACTTGAAATAGAGTTTACTTGTCTCCTTTTTAAAATTGGCTGATGTTGATTTCAGTAAATTTATTTAGAATTATTTTGTGAAATGTAATTTATTTTCTTGATGGTATTTCCATATGATTAGGCAACTGACATGACATTCATTGTTGCTTACAACACAAACCAAAGGAATTTTACACCAAAAGAAACCATAAATCAAGTTCACCATGTCATTTTCTAAACTGAACATACTACAATTTATAGATATTTAAACAAAAGACTGAATTCATCCCAATATATATTAACTAATAATTAAATTAATTATCTAAATAATACTCATGTCTAATACTGCTTAGATAGAAATAGCAATTGTTCTCTACGAATAAAATATAGATTTGCTATTACTTCAGTACCACTTGTTTTTAAATAACTGAATTGCAACAATTAATTAAAAACAAGTTGAAGAATGTCTAAAGAAGTAGTTTGACTACTCATGAGGTACAAATTACTTATTAATGCATTTTCTCATTTTTCTATTACTTCATTAAATATTTTTCTTTCACCTTTTAGTAAAGATTTTCCACATTAAAATAATGTGTAATAATGATAACAAACTCGTCCAATTAATATAATTTAAGGCATATTAAGTGTCAATGGAACAATCTTGTTATTGTTTCTATGTTTTGTGTGGCTTGTGTAATATTTCTGAAGGTGCTGTCTCCCATCTCCATATAAATTCTGTACAGAAGTTACTTAAAACAACTCTCTTTTTAAATTTCTCAGTGAATTAGGAATATGTGGGAAAAGAAAATTACCATTCACCATCCGAATATAGACATCCATACTTCTAGAAAAAAGACGAAGTAAAAAAAGGGGGTAGGGAGGATTCCCTTGTTTGCTCCCAGAATTAATCAGATAAATATAAAAATAACCTTTATGTCTTATATCCATCTATCATTTTTGGTGATAAAAAAACAAAGTTTTCAGGTTTTAAGCATCCTCATTTTATTGAAAAGAGTATTATCTTAGTCATCTAGTGCTGCTATAACAGAAATACCACAAGTGGATGGCTTTAACAAAGAGAAGTTTATTCTCTCATAGTCCAGTAGGCTGGAAGTCTGAATTCAGGGCACCGGCTCCAGGGAAAGGCTTTCTCTCTGTCAGCTCCAGGGGAAGATCCTTGTCATCAGTCTTCCCTTGGTCTGGGAGCATCTCAGCACAGGAACCTCAGGTACAAAAGACCTGTTCTGCTCCCTGTGCTGCTCTCTTGGTGGTATGAGGTCTCCATGTCTCTCTGTTCACTTCTCTCTTTTACGTCTCAAAAGAGATTGCCTCAAGACATTACCTAATGTTGTAGACCTCATCAATACAAACGCTGCTAATCCATCTTCTTACATCATAGTGATAGCATTTACAACACATAGGGAAATCACATCAGATGATAAAATGGTAGACAATCATATAATACTGGGAATCGTGACCTAGACAAGTTGACAGATATTTTTGAGGGACACAATTCAATCCATGACAAGTATGTTAGCTATTTTTTTGATCTTCCTAGGGAGACAACAGATCAAATATGATTTTAGGATTCACTTAATTAACAAATGATGGCACAGTGGTTAAGTACTGGGCTGCTAACATATAGGTCAGTGATATCAACCTACCAGCCACACCACAGGAGAAAAGATGTGGCCATCTGCTACAGTAAAGATTTCAGCCTAAAAAGCCCTATGAGGCAGTTATATTCTGTAATATAAAGAATCAACTCAGCGGCACATAACAATCTTGATAGCTTACTTTATTTTGGAGACCATCTATAAATTAAGCAAATAAAGAAGACAAAACTTGTATAACAAATGTTAAGTGGTATATTTGGGTTACTTGTGGTGGATTGCGTTATTGACCCAAAATATTTACCTTTCCCTGTATCCAGTCTTTCTTTTTCATGTGACTTGTATGTTCTACAAAGACAGAGTACTTTGAGGTAGAATATGTGGTTTATTTTGCTCAATAAATAAAGCAGAAATATACAAGTATCAATTCTGAGACCAGTCCTTAAGAGATGTGAAAAAAATTATTAAAAATAGACATTTTACTCTGATTTAAAGAGGTTTCTCTTACCCACAAGTCTGAAAATACTTGACCCTAAGATAATCTTACCTGCAGCTTCACTGGCTTGTTTTTCACCACAAATTTCTAATAAACTTTGTAGCATGGTTAAACTTGTTTTTTTTTTTTTTTTTT
>NW_004444343.1:208088-225960 GCF_000243295.1 Trichechus manatus latirostris | reverse complement strand
GCGTGGTGCTTCTGCCTAGAGCACCATTTTGCCAGAACTCTGGACCTGTCATTTCTGACTGCCTGCGGAGCCCTGGTTGCACAGTGGTTAACCGCTGGGCTACTAACTGAAAGGTCAGCGGTTGGAACCCGCCAGCCGCTCCATGGGACAGTCAACTTCCATAAAGTTATTGATTTGAAACTACATGGGGAAGTTCTACTCTGTCCTATAGGGTCGCTATGAGCCGGAATTGACTAGATGGCAAAAGATTTGTTTTGTTTTTTACATGTGCTAGCAACCATGCTAGTCTCTATAAGAGATTCAAAGTTAAGTTAGGTACAGTTTTGTCTAAAGAGAGCCTGTACTGGAACAATGAATATAAACAAGTATACTCGTCACCATAATACAAAATAAAATATAATTGGCTCCATAGTAGGTATATGAACAGAGTAAAGAGTTATTAATTCTACCTGGAGGAGGTAGCGGTGTGGGGGATTAAAGATGGGTTTATGGAAAATATTTACCTCGATCTGGGCCATAAAGGATGGATATTGTCTCAGTGGCAGATAAAGGGTAGGAGGAAGGGGAAAAATTAATGTAGACATGCCATTCTGTTTAGAAAATATATGTATTTGGTTCAACAATGGAAACTAAAAATGCTAGAAAATGAAGCTTACACATGCTTCGGGAATTTTTTGTTAAACATGGTGCATCAAACCTGAAATTATCTCTGGTTCCTTCTGAAGTAAAATGACATTAAAATAGCTTTTTAAAAGATAAATTGCAAGATACATAGAACAGATGGAAAGAAAACAATGGATGAAAAATAGTAAATCTGCCTTAGGTTGATATCTGAGCAAGTTAAATTTTAGGAGATAGAAACACAAATGTTACCCAAAAGCAAGTTGATTTAAGCAAAAAATAAAAGAAAATCACTAATGTAGAGTAGTTTTAGGTACCAGTTACCTCAGATGGCAAAAGGCTAGAAACAAGATAATTTATAGATCTGTGTAAAAAGCTGGCATATACTCATACCTCATCCCCACCCAACCATCAAATGAGCACATTTATCCCACTCTTGCAGAGTGAAAGCATTATTTTCTAAAGAAATAAAGTTGGGAACTTCTTAACACTAGAATAGTAGATAAAGTAGAGGGCAGGCTCAGTTGTCAAAAGGAAAATGGAGATTTGTGAAAGTCTATGCCCCTTATGCTGGAAATAGAAGGAGTCTCCTCTAAAGAAACTGGTACAAGAGAAAAGCCCTCTAAAAGACAACATTTGGTTTGTTACTGCTACGCCAAAATTGGCCAGTGCATTCCATTATTACCTCAGAGTTAAGCCAGTCAAAGGACAGGAAATGCCCCGTTAAGGATCTAATCTAAACTTTTTAGTTCCTTTCATTTAAGTGTGAGAGGACTGGAAAGTGTCACCAGACGTTCAAAGGAAGCTATTCACACAAAACAGAGACAAGCCAACCAATTAAACCAAAACCAACAACAAAAAGAGAAAATACTGGGATAACAATGCAAGGAAAAGACGAAAACTTTGAAAAAGTGTATACAAAATTAATATTGTCAAATAATAAATTAATTTGTATTTAAATAATTAACATGTTAAAATCAGTAAAAGGTTGAAATATAAAGCAAAAGGAAATTGTTTAGACAGTAAAATATAAAATAGAAAGAGAAAACAAAACAAAAATATATATAAGGAAATTAAAAGAACAGGCCAAGAGATTTAATATCCAAATTCTGAAGTTCTAGAAAAAAACAGAAAAAAGAAAGGGGAAAATTATCAAAGAAGTCATTAAAAAAATATTACCATCTGAGACACATGAGTTTCTAGATTGAGATGTCCTTCTTGCAAAATAAATGAACACACAGACACACACACAACACACATTGGAAAATTAACCCTGGTTCTAATATTAGCAATCTTTCTATGGCAACTAGTGTAAGATATTTTTTCTTCCATTATTTTCGAATTTAATTTTCATAAGAAGGTATTTTTTTTTAATTTTGGTAAGCATATATATAACAAAACATTTGCCAGTTCAATATTCTTCACATGTACAATTTAGTGACATTAATTGTGCTCATCATGTTGTGCAATCATCACCATTATCCATTTCCAAATTTTTTAACATTGATATAAAACACTTACATGGACAAAAAGTGCCAATGATTAATTTATAATCCAGACACTATGCTGCTGTTTTAGAAGTATAGGTCTGCTTTTACATATTAAAAAAGGAGGCGATATGTATTTTTTATTTTATGATCATTCTTATAGCTTGAATAAAAAATGTCAGTTTATGTCAGTGGACAGCAGAGTGCAATGCTTAAGTTTATTTATAAAATCAAGTTTGTATAATTGAATCATACAATTAAAAAAAAAAACTTTTACTGCAGATGATCTCATTGCAGGATTAAAATAAAATCTTAAAACACACACACATACCCTACACATATACCCTAGTCCAAATCTCCTAAATACTTGTCTAGTCTACATGAAGTTAGATTCTACTACCAATTTCATATAAAATATGCTGGTTAATGATTAAAAGTTGATGTTACCTTGGGTCTCAGTCTTTGAAATAAACAAGAAGAAGAAATTTGAGTGGACTATATTGACAGCAAGA
Organism: Trichechus manatus latirostris; assembly: GCF_000243295.1. NCBI lineage: Eukaryota > Metazoa > Chordata > Mammalia > Sirenia > Trichechidae > Trichechus > Trichechus manatus. The sequence goes on along the minus strand of NW_004444343.1, from coordinate 223,340 downwards.
TACCTATATTCTGGTGTTAGCTGAACTACTAAAAAGATCACTTGAGGCGAGTACCTTACCTTCTTTTGGCCAGTACTCTTAATAGGTAAAATGATAAATTTGAACTAAAGAATTTAATTCATAACTTGGAATTATCACTAAAGAGATATATTGCTTCTTCTTGACAGAGGAAACAATTTTAATATACATCAAAAGATATGTGCTAGAGCATATTTTCATTAAAAATTTTTGCTTTCTTTAAATGCTAGGTATATTCCTTAGTATACCACTGTAATTATTCTAAGTGTATTAGGACTCAAATATATTAAAAAAACTAGTACACTGAATTATTTGTCATTTAAATTTAGCGAAGAGGAAAATTAATGCCATTTAAAATCATAATTCTCTGCAGCTATTTCTTTTTTAAAATGAATATTTTATTGTGTTTTTGGTGAAAGTTTACAAAGTAAATTAGGGTTTTCATTTAACAATTTCCATGCATATTGTTCAGTGACATTGGTTACATTTTCACAAGATATTAGCATTTTCATTATTTCTATTCTGGTTGTTCTGTTTCCATTAATCTAGCTTCCCTGCCCCCACCCCCAACCATCTTATCTTTGGCCTAGGGTAAATTTTTACTGTTTGGTTTCATTTAGATGATTAATTAGAAGCACATAGTACTCATGTATTATTTATTTTGTGGGTCAATTTGTCATTTGAATTGACGGTGACCTCTTGGACTGGTTTGAGTTCCAAGTTTAAAGGATATCACAATGCTATAATTTCAAGGGTTCGTCTGGTCTCTACCAGTCCAGTAAGTCTGGCCATTTTTTAGGAATTTGAGTTTTGTTCTACATTTTTCTCCTGTTCTATCTGAGACCATCTATTTAGTTCCTTGTTGGAATGGTTGATAGTGGTAGCCAGGCAAAATGTAGTTCTTCTGGTTTCAAGGTAGGTGAGGCTGTAGTTTGTGTAGACTATTAGTTCTGTAGACTAGTTTCTTCTTAGAGTCTTTCGTTTCCTTCTTTTTCTTTTGTTCTGGATGAGTAGAGACCAATAATTGTATCTTAGATGGCCACTCACAAGCTTTTAAGATCCCACACACTACTCACCAAACAAGGCTGTAGACATTGTCTTTATGGACTGTATTGTGCCAACTGACTGAGTTGTCCCAAGAGACTATGGTCCTAAGCCCTAAAACCCAGTAAACCAATCCCATGAGATGTTTGGTTATGTCTAGGAAGTATCCATAACTATGCCCCTTATGTGCTTTATTTTATATTTGAATACATAACTGCAGCTATTAAGGAAGTAGCACACATACACACACACACACACACACTTTCTGGTATATAAAGTTTTAGTTTAGTTAAACATACAAATAGATCGTCATATGTCAAAATAAGGACATTTATATAAAGAAAATTAATAGTCCTTCAATACTAACTTCCAATACTCATTTCCATTAACCCATGTTCATTTATTGATATATACCTTCAACACCATTTTTCTCTGCTTAGGAAAACACACACATACAGATGTACATATTATGTAAAACTAGGACCACTATATATACATTACTTTTACCCTTTTAATTTTGCTTTCATAATAGTATAAAATAGATATTCTTCTGGTCTAACAAATGGAGATATGAGTCATTATTTTTAATAACTGTGCTGTACATTCTTGGTTTCTTGAGTATGCAGCATAGCATAATGATTAGGAGCACAGACATTACAGAAAGATCAAAATGGCTTTCAGCTAGATTCTGCCAATTTCCTAGCTGTGTGCATCTGTAGCAATCACAAAATTGACCACGTATTATATCATAAGTAACATAACTATAAAGCATGAAAATAAAAATAATAAAACATCTTTCTCTGATAATGATGCAATAAATCTAAAAATTAATAACAAAACTTTTAAAAGATTTTTTCAATTTAAAATGTTAAAATACTTGATTAAACATTTTTGAATTAAAGTAAACCTGTCAACTGAAATTATAGAATTTCAAAACAAGTAATGATAGCATCCATTAAAAAATGAATGAACTTCTACCTAAACCTCACACATTATACAAAATTCAACTTAAAATGGATCATGTATTTAAATGTAAAACACAAAACTATAAACCTTTTAGTAAAACATAGAAGAAAATCATTGGGGATCTGGGACTAGGAGAAAAGTTCTTAGACTTGTCACTAAAAGTGATCCATAAAAGGAAATATTGATACATTGGACGTCATCAAAATTTAAAACTTTTGCTATGCAAAAGACTCTATTAAGAAGATTTAAAGATAAGCTACAGTTTGAGAGGAAATATTTTCAAACCTCATAACAGAAGTAAACAAAAACCCTAGTATGTAGGCTGTATAAACAACTCTCAAAACTCAACACTAAAAACAACAATCAATCCAATTAGAAAATAGATAAAAAACATAAAATGACATTTCACTGAGGACGCTATATGGATGATAAATAAACACATGAAAAGATGTTCATCATCATTATACACGGGGAAATGTAAATTAAAAACACAATGAGATATTATTACACACTTACAAGGATGGTTAAAAGTAAAAATAATGCTAACATCAAATGCTGGTAATAATGTGGGGAAGCTGGATTACTCATGGATTGCTGGAAAGTAAAATTATACAACTCTTCTGAAAAAGAATACACTACTTTCTTACAAAAGTTAAACATGCTTATCATAAGATCTAACAATTGTACTCTTGGACATTTATCCCAATTAATAACAATTTATATTCACACAAAAACCTGTATAAAAATTATAGAGGCCTTATTCCTAAGAGGCAAAAACTGGAAACAATTTAAATGTCCTTCAGTTAGAGAATGGTTAGAGAATTTGTGGTACATTCATATCATTAAATACTATTTAGCAATATAAAGGAACCAACGACAATACACATAACTTGGGTGGACTGCAAGTGAATTATGACGAGTGGAAAAAAAAGATATCAAAAGGTTACATAAGTGTAATTCCATTTGTTTAGCATTCTTGAAATGACAAAATTATAGAGATGGAGAAAAGATTAGTGGTTGTCAAGGACTGACAACTCACCCAGTACTAACAGAGATTCTGCTGAGGAGGTTATTTTCATTTAAAACATATTTCAAATAAAGAATACTAATATTAAAGTCCTCATTTTTGTAGAAATAGAGGTTTATAACATGCCCAAGGTCATACAGCCAGTTGAAAAGTCCAACCTAAGATTCTAACGCTGGTTCATCTGCTTCTGGTACTCTTAACTACATTGCTATATTGGAGAGTTAACTGAAGATGAGCTGAATTAAAGTCATCGCTAGCCTCTTCAGCTGTGTCTAATGAGGATGGTGAGATATTTCAGAAATGTTATTTGAATAAAAAAGAAAGATTATAGATCCAAGTAGACACCTCTTATAATTTAGAATGAATCAGTCAGCTTGAGATAACATTTAGCATTTAGTTAAAGTTATCATTCAAGTTTTCATAGCATTCCTTTTAATTTAGGGACATATTCATTTTTATTCTGGGAGTAATGATTCCTTTATCTCCCAGGTGATGATGCATAACTTTGGAATTATTTCTAGCTAATTTCTCAGCGAAAAAGAGGAGGAGAGGAGGACCTTCAAGATGTATTGGCACATTGTCTGCAAGAATGGGGTCAAACACAGCAATGATCTGAGGATGGGCAGGATCAGGCCAAGTTTTGTTCTGACACACATAGGGTCACTATGAGTTAGAACTGACTCTATAGCACCTAGCAACAACAACAACAATTCATATATCTACTTTTATAAATTCTCTCACCTCACCTTGCCTTGCCTTTGCCCCTCACCTCTCTCTATATTCTGAGGAAAATTAAGCAAAGGAAAATGTACTTACACAGCTTTATTCTGTGAAAACAGTCAACTGCTAAAATTTGAGTAAATTGTATTGACATGAATACATTTAAAACAAGTATTCCTTTTATAAAAACAGTAATAAAAACTGAATAAATTACCATATGAAAATGATAGAATTAATGTCCAGAATCGTATCCTAGAGTTTGATTGCATTGAAACTATCTATTAGATGCATGAAATTAAAAGAACAGAAAAGCCAGAAATATTTATTAAATTTTTTACTAAGCTAATAGAGCAAATAATTGCAAAAGAAGTAATGCATATTATTTGAATTTTAGGGAGCAAAGCTTAATGAATTATAGCCAAGTTTATCGTATTTCATTTAAAAGCTTTTTCTTTTTAAACTAAAATCTGAAAGTTGTAGAAACTCTTTCCTTTTTTAATATTTTCTAAAATCAATCCAAGTTTTCAAATGAAAAACTTCATAAAATTTAATTAACTATATCTAATCTCCTTTTTATATTATTTGTCGTCAGTGGGAATATTTTCTAGGTCATAAATGTACATCAAAGCTACTAACTAAATGCTAATATTCTATAAATGAACATTGCAGTGGTGTACTTTCCTGAAAAAGATTGAATTACAAGCTTTACATAAATCAAACAGGTTGAAATGATATCATCAGCCATGCTGGAATGATTTTAATACACCTGAAATAGTCTTTATGTTTTTCTCATTATGCTATCACATAAACTTTAATACAAAATTTTCTAGAGCTATGTTATAGATATGCTCTCAAAGAACCAGGGTTATTTCTAAGGCAGAGCCAAGGTATGCTCAGAATATGAAATCTGATTCTTTATTGATTGTCCACATTATGGTAAAAATGACAAAGTTATTATGTGACAAACGATATTAATATTTTCCCATGTGTCTTAAAGGTGAACATAGAAGTAAAATTGTTTCTGTGCTTTCAAAAGAGTATGAGTCAGTTTTCTCTCTTTTATAAAGATAACTCATGTTCAATGCTTAGTTGTATATTCATAGCATATTCCAGAAAGCACCATTCACATACAATTCAATGTGTATAATATCCTCTGGGATTGATGCTTAAGTTCACTGTTCTAAATGAGACATATAAGAATTCTAAGCCAAAGAAATGACAAAGTGGAAAGGAAAACCAGAATTGGTAAAAGAGATGAGGAATGAAAATTTGGTAGTATCTTGGTCAGGAGAAGCCAGATTTTAAAGGGACAATGTACACTATGAAGACTCCAAACATAAGATGTTACACTCAGCATGATAAGGGCAGGGAGAGCAATCCAAGTATCAGCCTACCAAGACTTTTTGGAACCCTTACCCACACACCAGGAGAATGTGTTTTTCCAGTTCAAGGTTCTTGAATTATGGGTTTTACTTTCAAGCAGCTATGCTGGACAAGAAGAAGCCATACAATAAGGATATGTAACCACATAACTTGCTATTTACATAGACTTAACAAGAATGAAGAAGAAACAGTAGAAGGGAACTTCTCAGAAGATCTCAGACCTGAGCACGCTCAAGGTCACATTTTAATATTGCATTTTGGTGTCACACACAGGGAGGAGATACCACTTCATACCTATTAGAATAACTAAAATTAAAAAGATTGACCATACAAAGTTTTGACAACTATGTAGAGGAACTGGAGCTCTCATACACTGTTTATAGGAAGGTAAAATAGTACAACCATTTGGGAATATAACTGTGCTGCCTCTTGAAAAGTTAAACATACAGCTATGATATGATCCAGCCATTCTACTCCTAGGTGTTTATTCAAACAAAATGAAGCATGTGTTCACAAAAAGACTTGTACGCAGATGTTCCTAGCAGCCTTTTTTGTAGTAGCCACAAAATGGAGACAGTCCAAATGCTCAGTAGGTAAATCATAAGCAAACTATGGTATATCCTTACAATGGACTATGACTCAGCTATAAAAAAGAATGATACATGCTGCAATATGAATAAATTTCAAAAATAATTATGCTGAGTGAAAGAAGCTAGTCAAACAAGAGAACATACTGTCTATTCAAAATTCTAGAAAATGCAAACTAGTGTATAACGGTAGAAAACAGATAAGTGTTTGCTAGAGAATGAGGGGCACTGTTTGTGGGACATGGAGGACAGGAGGGAAGAATTACAAAGGGGCAAAGGAAACTTTTTTGGGTTTTAGATATGCTCACTGTCTAGATTTTGCTAAAGGTTTTTCATGTATATAGTAACAGAAACATCCTTATCATTGTGTGGATCACCTGTTGATGACTCATGAGACAAGTATTATCTTTTTAAAATGACTAGAAAATTCAAATGGCTAATGACAGAAACAAATGTTTCAAATATAAGGTTCCAAATCCAAAGTATCTAAAAATGTAATATGTTAAATTTGCATCATGGAAAAAAAAGAAAAAGAGTTTGTGGGAGCTGTCATGGGAGAAGCTTATGTGATAAGAAGAAAAATTAATTATCTCCAAGAAAATCCTGGTGGCATAGTGGTTAACAGCTAGGCTGCTAACCAAAAAGGCTGGCAGTTCAAATCCACCAGTTACTCCTTAGAAACCCTATGGAGCAGTTCCACTCTGTCCTATAGGATCACTATGAGCTGGAATCAACTTGATGGCAATGAGTTTTTTTAAAAGAAAATCAGAATTATCTGAGTTATTTAAATAAATCATTTAAAAATTCAAAATCCAATGCTAATAGAAATTCATCATTTTGCCACTTATATTGACTTTAGTTTAATCCATTAAAACATTTTTCATGTAGCTCAGTATACTTGAAACTTGCAAGCTAGTCTGTGAAATGTTGTTTTATGTGTAAATACTGTTATATTGAGGACCTCATAGAAAGTTATATTTTAGGTCACACAAAAATGGTCAGATCTGAACAGAGAATTGGGGCGCATAGTGGTAAATTGTGGGTAAAGGACAGGAGAAAGAAATAGTGAATAGCAAAGTTCAAAATTGGTGTTGTGAAAGTGGATGAAAGTATATAGCCAGCTAGCTAGCTAGCTATATATCATCTAGCTTTCTAGATGTTTGGTAACCATCCAGTAAGTTTTATATTCCTGATATACAAAAAAATATTTCAGAAGTACACTTAATTAAACACGGTGTACTTTTTAAGGCAACTTAACACATGAGAAATTTGAAAGACAGCTACCTGGCCAGTCGACTGGAAGAGATCCATGTTTGTACCCATTCCAAAGAAAGGTGATCCAATAGAATGTGGAAATTATCAAACAATATCATTAATATTACACACAAGTAAAATTTTGCTGAAGATAATTTAAAAAATGATCGCTTCAGTACATTGACAGGAAACTGCGAGAAATTCAAGCCGGATTCAGAAGAGGACATAGAACAGGGGATATCATTGCTGATATCAGGTGTATCTTGACTGAAAGCAAAGAATACCAGAAAGATGTTTACCTGTGTTTTCTTGACCATGCAGAGGCATTCGACTATGTGGATCAAAACAAATTATGAATAAAATTGCAAAGACTGGGAATTCCAGAACACTTAATTGTGCTCAAGCAGAACTTGTACATAGACCAAGAGGCAGCCGTTCGAACAGAACAAGGGGATAATGCGTGGTTTAAAATCAGGAAAGGTGCACATCAGGGTTGCATTCTTTCACCATACTTATTCAATCTGCATGCTGAACAAATAATTAGAGAAGCTGGAGTACATGAAAAAGAACACAGCATCTGGATTGGAGGAAGATTCATGAACAACCTGCAATATGCAGATGACACAACCTTCCTTGCTGAAAGTGAAGCAAACTTGAAGCACTTACTGATGAAAATCAAAGGCAACAGCCTTCAGTATGGATTGCACCTTAACATAAAGAAAACAAAAATTCTCACAACTGAAACAGTAAGCAACATCATGACAAACAGAGAGAAAATTGAAGTGGTCAAGGATTTCATTTTACTTGGATCCACAATCAACGCCTATGGAAGCAGCAGTCCATAAGTCAAACAATATATTGCATTGGGCAAATCTGCTGCAAAAGACCTCTTTAACATGTTGAAAAGCAAAGATGTCACTTTGAGGACTAAGGTGAGTCTGATGCAAACAGTGGTATTTTCAATCACCTCATATGCATGAGAAGCTGGACAATAAACAAGGAAGACCAAAGAAGAATTGACGCCTTTGAGTTGTGGAGTTGGTGAAGAATATTGAATATACCATGCACTGCCAGAAGAACATACAAAGCTGTCTCTAAGTACAGCCAGAATGCTCCTTAGAAGCAACAGTAGTGAGATTTCGTTTCATGTATTTGGACATGCTATGAGAAGTGATCAGTCCCTAGAGAAGGACATTATGCTTGGTAAAGAAGGGGGTTAGCAAAAAAGAGGAAGACCCTCAATGAGATGGATTGACACAGTGGCTGCAACAATGGGCTCAAACATAGCAGTGATTGTGAGGATGGTGCAGGATCTGGCAGTGTTTCAGTGTGTCGTACTCAAGGTCATTATGAGTGTGAATCAATTTGATGGCGCCTAACAACAACAACAACACATGGGGTCACCCTGAGTTGAAATTGACTCGATAGCAACTGTTTAGGTTTTCTGACTATAAATTGTGAACATTTTCAAATAATTGAGAAAGTAATTATTATGGAAGGAATTTTATTACTTCAAATGCAAAAAATATAAAAAAGATATTAAAAAGTTAGCAATTTAAGAGAAAAATTTATATCACTGTTGTATTTACACCAATAATGTATCAGTGATAATAGAACTAAATAAAACTGACACAGCTTCATATCTGCTTCTTCATCTAATGAAAATCTGGTGTGTTTCTAGTTTGGTGAGTACATTTGGAAGAGAATTAGCTCTTTTTTTGAGAAGTTTATATTACACTACAGGTAAAAGGAGCTGAGGAAGTGAATTTTTATCATGGACATTAATTTTTTTCTGGTATTACTAAGTTTGGAAAGGGAAAAATCTCATGCTGTTCACAAAAGCGTAAGATTTTATTCTCAGTGACACATTGTACAATGGTGGTTTTTGAAAATGTTAAGTTATAATTTTATATAAATATTATATCTTGAAACAGTGTAACCTGTATTGAAAGGACATGTTTCAATGATGTTAAGAGCATGGCACTGGCAACAGAGAGATCAGGCTTTGAATTTTGATTGATCACTATCATTATGACTGTTGTAGTTACTCAAACACTAAAATAACTATTATTCTGAGACATGATGTTATTACGAGGATTGAATTAGACACTATAAAAACTGGAAGCCCTGGTGGTGCAGTGGTTAAGAGCTTGGCTGCTAACCAAAATGTCGGCAGTTGGAATCCACTGGCTGCTCCGTGGGGCAGTTCTACTCTGTCCTATAGGGTTGTGATGAGTCGGAACTGACTCCTATGCAATGGGTTTTGGTATATAAACTGTACTTATAATCACTAAAAATAGCAGGTATTACTATTACTGTTAACTTTAACTCTTACTGTTGTTGATAACCTAACTAGAGAGTTGCTTGTACTGATCCCCATGCCAACAAACTGAAACCTAAGCTTCTACTTCATGTAAATGCCAAGCTTTCCCAGAAGTCTAAATCCGAATCAATCTATTAACTCTCCTGGAAAGGGAAACCCAAGCTAGTCAGTCAAGACCCTGATTGATATGACTGAGTACAATGGCTCAAATTTTCCCCGTGATCCCCAAATAAGTAGAGAAAATGCCCACCCTACAATCCAAAAATTGTCTAGTGTATCTTCTTTGTCTCCTGTTTAGCTACCTTTACAAAAGCCTTTCCACATGTACTATGCTTTGGAACTCTCATCTGACTTTCAAACCAGATGTTCCTTGTTTTATGAACTGAGAAATAAAGCTAATGATTTTATACACAAATTTAATATTGAGAAAATTTTATTTTTAACATTATTAAAAATAGCAGTATTAATGATCAACAACAACAAAACTACCATATTTGGACCTCTTACTCCAAAACAAGGTGATACTCATGTTAATGAGAAGAAGCCTTGCTTCCAAATGGTCCAATATTATAAACATAGAGATGGACAATGAAGCTTCCTTCAAGTAGCATAAATGACCTTTTTTTGACTGAGGTGCAGAAGACAGTGTAATCTTGTTTTGAATATTTCTGCAACCTAATGCTAATGGAACTGACCAGAATTTGCCATTTTAATCATGCCATTGAAAAAGCTGGGGAAAGGATGCTGTATATAAATTAGGTCAAGTTAGTAGATAATAATGGTCAATTTGTCTATACAATTACTGATTTCCTAATTGCTGTGTAAATTACTGAGAGATAATAGTTTAAATCTCTAAGTATAATTGCTAATTTTTCTATTTTTTCTTTTTTAATTGTTAGCTTTTGCTTTATGAATTTTGAAAGTCTATTATAAGCACTTTCTTATTGATTAGTGTTTGGTTTTCATGATAAGTATTTACTGTCTTTTGTTTTATTCAATATCTGATTTTGTATTTAAATTGAATTTCTTGTAGCTTTCTGGCCAGACTGAAAATCTCTGATTTTTAATATGTGACTTTTAGAGTGCTTAGAAGGTTTACACTAAATGAAATTATCAGAAAGGCAGGAGATTATAGGACTTATATTTTTGTTTCCCTCTCTCAGTGATCACAATCTTGTGCTACCTGTTTTCCAATGTCTGAATAAAACTGTTTCATGTATTGTCTTAGGCTGGGTTCTCTAGAGAAGCAAAACCAGTAAAGCATATAAATATATATATATAGAGAGAGAGATTTGTATCAAGGAAACAGCTCACACAATTGTAGAGGCTGGAACATCCCAAGTCCATGGATTGGGATAGAGACCTCTCCCGATTCACACAGCCACAGTGGCTGGAGAACCCAAGATCAGCAGGTCAGAGAGCAAGACTCTTACTCACAGGCTATGAAGATTGATGAATCTCAAGATCAGCAGGTAAACTGCTAGCTCAAGTCCCAAGAACCGTAGGTCAGATGACAAGAGGCAGCTGCAGGATCCAGAACAAGTCAAAAGATTGGCAAGGTGAGGAGGAAGGAAGTAGGTGGCAGAGGGCAGAGAGATGAAGGCTAAGGGGGTGATGAGCCACCACAGGTCTCGTCCTCACCGGTACCACTCAGCAGATTCCATCATGAGGGTGATCACATATTAAATTTCAACAGGGAAGTGACCACAACGTCATACAACTGCCAAAACACTGAGAATCATGGCCCAGCCAAGTTGACACACAATTTTAACCTCACATATATTTTTTCCAGTTTTATAGCTGTATATGGCGGATTAGTAAGTCAAGTCTTAATAGTTCACTATGGCTAAAAGAGGGACTTATTAACCATTCTTGGAGAAAAAGTTATATAATGAAAAATGCTAATAATTTTAAAACCTGAAGATTAGGAGAAGGAAGGTGCAGATATATTTTTGAAAAAAATTAAATTAATCACCAAGTAGATTTAAAAAGAATTTTAGCATAAGAAAAATGTGTGTATTGTATAAGAATTCAAGATAGTGTCTTCTTTGGTTAGTAACTGGGAGGGAACATGAGGGGAATTAATGTACTGCTGGTAATACTCTCTTTTTTGATGCACTGGATTCATGGGTGCATGAATTTTGTGCACATTCATTGAGTTTCACAATTGTGCAAATTCATTGGGTTTCACATTTAATATAAATATAAATTTAATATATATATAATACTTCAATAAAATATTTTAATGTGCATATTATACCTTAAACACTAGGAAATTTTAAAATTAAAGGAAATTTTGGTCTATATGAAAAGAGTTGGAAGACAAAGACTTTGTAAGTATGCAAGTTTACAAACCTGAATGTATTTTGAGAAAAATAAGACTAAACCAGTTATTAAAATAATACCTTAATAGAAAATTTGAAAAAATGAAGAAAGAGCATACCTAGAAAGACTTAAATTTTTATACTTCAAAATTTTTCCACATTGCTTAACAAATTTCATGGAACCTGAATCTAAATGATAAATGTACATTTTTAAAAATATGAAATGATTCTAAAAATATCTGGATCAACAAAAATCAGAACATGAATAAGATACTATTGAAAGAGGATGAAAGAGTAGGTTTGAAAAAAACCGAGGGTCAATGAATTGTTATGACAAATTTTATAGTCTATACATTTAAGTAAATTAAAAAGTATGTCATAGGCGCATAAATTAATGGATTAATGTTAAAGAACTAGAACAATCTCAGACATTTAAAATTAGTTTATTTTGTAGGGGGCTTTTCTACACAGCATACAAATGATGTTATATCAAAAAAGGAATAATCAGAGGGGGAAAATGCAGAACAGAATTTCAAATTCTCACAGACTCCATACTTCTGGAGCCATGAAGGTTGGATGAACCCCTAAAACAATTGTCCTGAGATAATCTTTAACCTTAAACTAAAAATATCCCCTGAAGTCTTCTTAAAATCAAATAATAGTTTAGCTTAACTAGTAAAAAAGTCTGCCTTGAGCATTAAGCTCCTTTAAGAACTATCTGTGTAGAATTAAATTGACAACAGCAACCTGAAATATTAGATAGAAATCTTAGGGGGAAGTGAATTTATGTTAATGGGGTAGGAACAATTCAGAAAAGGAGGGTGAGAATGTTTGCACAACTCAAGTAATGTAATCAGTGTCACTAGGTGGTACATGTAGAAACTGTTGAATTGGTATACGTTTTGCTGCGTATATTCTCAACAAGAACGAAATAAAATAAAATAAAGACCTGAAATATGCATAAAGTATTCTCAGCTATGTGAGTATTCAGTTAAAAGTTATTTACCTTCCAGTATGTACATTAATTCAGTTACTAGTGGAACAGGAAAAGTTTTTAAGTTTACTAGCCTAATGAATTAAAGATATGGCTATTTTTCTACTATGATATTTAAGCTATATTTCGTCTGCAGGAATTCTTTATACAATAAAGCTATGTCTCTTTCAGTTAAAAAGTATGTTTTTATTAGTTTTAGTTTTTTTCAATTTTGTACATATATCAAGTATAATATATCATATATATGCTCATATACAATACAATTTAATAATCATCTTTATCAGTACTTTCTCACATAGCAGCATTCATTTTTTTTCTGAAAAGGCATATCTCAATATATAATCATGTATTTCTGAACTAAATGTTACTCTATTTTATGTCTTCATTTCTTCACATTTAACATTTTAATCGTTCTAGCAAGATAATAAATCATTATCTTGTTAACATATGCTGTGAATGAAGTATAAAAACTTCTTCAGCAGATTTTATAATAAATGTATTACAAATTATTTTTTCCTAAAACATAAAATTTGTCTGCAATATCATTACCTAGCAACTTTTCTATGGAAGAGAGTCGACATGTATAAGTTCTCTGGGTTTTTTAGACAGAGTCCTAGAGCATAATTATTGCTGTTTCTTCTTTTTTTCTTATTTTAATTATCTAATCCATGGCTTTTCCTCATTCTTCAAAGTCTTTTAGAGTTTATTCCAATAATCTTGTTGTTATTGTTGTTAGGTGCCACTGAGTTCATTTCGACTTATAGCAACCCTATGTGACAGAGTAGAACTGTCTCATAGGGTTTCCTAGGCAGTAATCTTTAGAGAAGCAGATCGACAGTTCTTTCTCCTGCAGAGCCACTGGGTAGGTTCGAATGACCAACATTTCTGGTAGCAGCCAAGTGCTTAGTCATTGTGTCACTGGAGCTTTGTAATGATCTTCCCAGTACATGACAGTTCTCTTCCATAGGAGAAGAGTCATAAATCAGTCAGCTATGCCTCTTCTAACCTCTAAACTCATATTTTTTCTATTCTATTTAATAAGGATTTCTTTTAATTTCCAGCTCATGTGTGGCATCTTTCCTTCTTTCCAGCAATGATGAATATTTTCTTTGCTTATTTGTTTCCCATTCTTTTGCATTTTCTTAGCCCTTAATGCATCGCAGTGTTTGCCTCTGCCAAGCACCTTGATGCACCACTAAATGCGGTCCAATCTAACCCAAAACCAAACCCATTGCCGTCGAGTACATTCCAACTCATAGTGACCCTATAGGACAGAGTAGAACTGCCCCATACGGTTTCCAAGGAGGCGCTGGTAGATTCAAACTGCCAGCCTTTTGGGTAGCAACCTGAGCTCTTAACCGCTATGCCACGAGGGATCCTGGAGAATCTTAAAATTATTTAATTACAATATATAATCATAGTAGCATAGAAGAAAAACGTAATTTTCATTTTCTATTTTAGTATATTATTGCACATACATGCACACATACCCAGTAATTAGTTCATTAAGTATTAAATAATTAGATAATTTGTGTGTTTTTTTTAACTTTTTATTTTGGAAATTTTACAAGAAAAGTTGCAAAGATAGTTTAGGTAATTCCCATATACCCATCACTCGACTTCTCTTAATGTTAATATCTTACATAACCATGTGCATTTATCAAAACTAAGAAAGTCACATTGGCACAATACTATAAATTACAGACCTTATTTGGATTTCACCAGTTTTTCTACTGATATCCTTTTTTGTACTAAGAGCCAGTCCAGGATACCACATTACCCTAGTCATCAAGTCAATGTTTCTTCCAGTCTGTGACAGTTTCTCTTTGTCTTTCATAATATTTCTTTTTTATTTTTTTACTTACTCTACTAGTGGCTAGGGATTTTGACTTATCTGCTCATATTGCATATTAGTAAATTAAAAAATAAACTCCTGTCCAAGTCAGAGCTACTAATTAAATTTAATACATGCACATTTTCATAACATTTGACAAAATGCCATGCTTTCTTGTTTTGATCACGATCACTATCTAAGTAGCTTTTTTTTTTTTTTTTAACTTTGTTGACTTCTCATTTCCTTTTACTCAGTTTCAGTAGCTTTCATTAGCTAGGTTTTCTGTATGATTTACAGTATTTCCTATGTTTATACTTTTAATTGTAAGTAGTTTCAACACTTCATGAAAACAGGTAAGTTATAAATAAGTAACTAATAGAGGAAATGGCCAATACTGAAAAAAGCTAGAGTATAATAAGCTGGAATAGGTTAGAAGGAGTGAGCACTTGGAATAAAGAAGGGATATAACATATATTTGTGGTTAAAAACCTATTCTGCATCACATATATGCTACCTTTTCTAATTTTAGTTCTATCCCTCCAAAGCCTATTTCTACCCACCCTCCACCTGCCCCCACCCCCAAAAAAAGAGCTAGATAGCTGGGTCGTTGTTGTCAAAAAATTCTTGGGGGACTCCGGCAAGATGGCGGTCTAGGCAGAAGCACCACGCCGTCCCTCCACAACAAAGATCCAAAAAACTAAGCCAAACAGAGAATCAACAATCCTGAAACCCTAGAACATCAAATGAAGAGATAAAGAACTCAGCCAAACACCAAACG
>NW_004444343.1:186424-188031 GCF_000243295.1 Trichechus manatus latirostris | reverse complement strand
ACTTCCTCTCCATATGCAAAGTCTGTCTACATTTTTTTCAATCCGTCTTTTTTGTTTTAATGTTGTCATCTTTTACATATTGACATCTGTTTCCCTATTTTCAGTGTTTTAGCTTTGATTTCCTTCTGTGACTTCCCTATCTGGATTGATATCTGGTTACTCTGTCCTGTGTTCTAGTCTTGGGTTGTAATCTGATGTTACCGATTTTCTAACCTGAGGACTCCCTTTAGTGTTTCTTGTAATTTTGGTTTGGTTTCTGCAAATTCCCTAAACTTTTGTTTATCAGGAAATGCCCTAATTTCACCATCATATTTGAGAGACATTTATGCTGGCTATATAATTCTTGGCAGGCAGTTTTTTTCCTTCAAGGCTTATATATGTCATCCCATTGCCTGATTGCCTGCATAGTTTCTGCTGAGTAGTTCGAGCTTATTCTTATTGACTCTCCTTTTAGATGACATTTTGTTTATCCCTAGCTGCTCTTAAAATTCTCTTTATCTTTGGTTTTGGCAAGTTTGATTATAATATGTCTTGGTGACTTTCTTTTGGAATCTATCTCATGTGGGGTTCCATGAGCAACTTGGATAGATATCTTGTCATCTTTCACGATATCAAGGAAGTTTTCTGCCAACAAATCTTCAACAATTCTTTCTGTATTTTCTCTTATCCCCCCTGTTCTGGTACTCCAATCACTCACAGGTTATTCCTCTTGATAGAGTCCCACTGAATTCTTTTGGTTTCCTCCTTTTTTTAATCCTTTTATCTGATTTTTCCTCAAATAATTTAATGTCAAGTGATTTATCTTCAATCTCACTAATTCTGACTTCCATTGCCTCAATTCTGCTCCTATGACTTTCTAGTCAGTTGCCTAATTCTGAAATTTTATTGTTAATCCTCTGGATTTCTGATTGCTGTCCCTGTATGGATTCTTGCAGCCTGTTAAATTTGTCATTATGCTCTTCTCTAACCTTTTTAATTTCCTCTATTGCGTGTTCTTCATTTTGCTTAATTTCCTTCCTAATTTCTTGAAGAGTTTGGTATATTAATCTTTTGTATTCTGCCTCTGGTAATTGCATGAAATTTTCTTCCTCTGGAAAATTTCTAGATTCTTCATTTCAGGAGCTTGCTGAAGCCATCATAGATTGCCTCTTTATAAGATTTGATATTGACTGTTATCTCTGAGCCATCAATAAGTTATTATATTTATTTGTTTTATGTTTGCTTACTGTGTCCTACCTTCTTGTTTTGTTTTGAGATGCCCAAATAGGCTGTTTGTATGAGTTAGCTTGCTTATTGGCACCTTTGAAGCTCTAATGTTCTGTCACCAGGTCGTTAGATCTGTTACTTGGTATGTAAGCTCAGGAGTCCGCCCATTCCTCCTGTATGGATTCAGCTCAGGTGTCCAGGTAGATAGCCACCAAGTGTGTTGTGTAGGCTCTCACTTACAGTCCTAGACAGGCATAGATGATTGGTGTAGGCAAAGACATCTGGCTGTAGCAGACAGACACTGTCTGAGCAAGGCAGGGGGCTGACAGCCACCCCTGAGTGTCCAGGAAGAAGGCATGTCCCTGTTGCCTAGATCACGTAGGTGGGTGAGTTTTGCAGCC
>NW_004444343.1:144071-185199 GCF_000243295.1 Trichechus manatus latirostris | reverse complement strand
TCTCATACAATATTTGTCCTTTTGTGATTGACTTATTTCACTCAGCATAATGTCCTCCACTTTCATCCATATTATGAGATGGTTCATAGATTCATTGTTGTTCTTTCTCACTGCATAATACTCCATTGTGTGTATGCACCATAGTTTGTTTATCCATTCATCTGTTGATGGGCATCTAGGTTGTTTCTATCGTTTTGCTGTTGTGAACAATGCTGCCATGAACACAGGTATGCATATGTCTATTCGAGGGGGCACCTCTTATTAATGGGCCCCTATCACAGGTGGCTAAGTGGCATGGGTGGAGCCACCATTTCTCAGGCCTCTAATGTGGGTAGGTGAAGATCCTGCTTAACGGGCAGAGCAGTATCACATGTCAAGAATCTGCCACTTTTCAGCTGAAACAGTTGAAGTTAGAGTTGCGGTATATACCCTGTTGTACTGCAGTAATGAGGGCCTATGCTATTGCGATGGGCCCACACTAGTGTATGCAAGGGGAAAGACATTCAAAGTTCTTGGATCCCTTATGCCTGTGCCTAGGAAAAGGAGCTGTGCCTACCCTAGTTTCTTGGCATAGGGAAGCCAGCAGTTTATTTTTTCCCCTGTTTGTTAATTTGTTCACTCTCCGATGCAGGGAGAATGGCTCCAGGCATTTGACATACACTACTTCCAGCCCAGGGGACTCAGCAATTGCTGAAGCTGGTCTGGGACCCAATGCAGAGCAGGGAGCAGGGAGCTAAATGTGAAAGAAGTTTTTCCCTAAGGGGGGTGTTTTTGATCCACGTGGTAAGCTGTACACAAGTACTTATCTTTTGCCGATGACAGCTGCTTCTCACTGTTTCTGGGTGGCCGTGTAGACTGTCTGGTGCTGGATCTCTCCTGGTGCAGAAAACCTGCCTCCCAGGCACCGCCGCTTGCCTGCCTCACTGCTCACCCACGAGCTGCTCAAGCCTGAAGGGCTTAGGCTCTCGCCGGGTCAGGTCTGGTAACTCCTTGCTGCTTCTGAACTGTCTCTCCCTCCCCCTGCTACTCAGTCCGGTTCCTCAACTCTGCCTTTGATGTTCAGGGTTCCCAGATTGACATATATAATCGAATCACTTGTTTTTTTCTGTTCTTTGTTGTAAGACGGTCCACCGGAAGCATCTGACTACTCTGCCATCTTGGCTCTGCCTCCTGTTTATGGTTTATTTCTATTATTTTGAAGTATGGCATACAGGTTAAGTACAGGGACCCTAACTCACATAGCCAGGTTTCAGTCTTGTTTGCTGCACATTCTAGCTGTGTGACTTTAAGTAAGTTAATTAACTTAACTTCCCAATTTTCTAACCTGAAAATGGGATGATAATGGTTCTTACCTCACTGCTTAATTTTTTTTTTAATTTTGCTTTAGGTGAAAGTTACAGAGCAAATTAGTTTCTAATTAAACAATTAATACATGAATTTTTCATGACATTTGTTGCCAACCCTGTGATATGTCAACATTCTCCCCTTCTCGACCTCCAATTCCCCATTTCCATTCGTCCAGTTTTCCTGTCCCTTCTGGCCTTCTTGTCTTTGCTTTTTGGCTGGTGTGTCCATTTAATCTAGTATGCATGGATTAATTACATTTGTTATTGTTTGTTTTATAAGGCTATCTAATCTGGCTGAAGGGGGAACTCCAGGAGTGATTTCAGTACTGAGTTAAAAGTATGTCCAGGGACCATATTCTTGGGGTTTTTCCAGTTTCCATCAGACCGGTAAGTGTGGTCTGTTTTTTTTGTGAGTTTGAATTTTGTTCTACATTTTTATCCCACTCTGTCAGGGACCCTATATTGTGATCCCTGTCAGAGCAGTCAGTGGCTGTAGCCAGACACCATCTAATTGTTCTGGACTCAGTCTGCTGGAGGCTGTGGTAGTTGTGGTCCATTAGTCCTTTGGACTAATCTTTCCCATTGCTTACATTTGATGATTATATTATTAAAGATATTCAATGCTCTTAGGAGGCTTCATGAAGCAATTTAAATACACAGTAACGCTGTAGTGAAAATAATGTAAATGAAAATAAAGATACTAAGAATTTTTTTTTAGCAAAAATTTTTAAGTGATTTAAGGTGAGTTCTTCAAGATGGGTTGCTGGTTGGAATTGGGAAAAATTCATAGTTTAATATTTTAGGGCTGGTGGACTCAATGGGGCAAAAATTTTATGGAGTCTTGTAAAGCAAACTGGTATCTGAGAAGCAAATTTTTTTGCCAGATGACCAAGTTGTTAATGGAAGAGCTGTTTGTCCAGATTAGCAAAGTGTTTGTTCAAATAAATTTGTTTGCAAGAATTTCCTGATGGCAAAATGGCAAAGAGAGAAAGTAATTATTGGTTTATAGCATTACCTTCTTGGTAAAGCATTTCTTGGAACAAATGGTTAAGTTATGTTGATACAGGTGGCCTCAATTCACAGTTCATTTGTGTCTCCTTTGCAATCTCTCTCTTTTCTGCCCTTTAGTCATCATCTGCATTACTTTGTTCTCTCTCCTGGATGTTTAAAACAATTATATATAGTTTTCTAATCTCCCATTCAAACTAAATTCTACTGTAATAATAATAATAAAATAAAAATCTAAAATGCAAGACTCTGTTGCTAACATAGTTGATCTTATTTTTTTATATACTCTAACTTTCCATTTAGGGCTTCAAAAATAAAATTTTTAAAGTTAGCAATACTAAGAATACTAAAAATAACAATATAATATCTTCTCCAAGATGGCTTGTGACTAATTCCTAAAGTAATTATTTAGAAAATCCATGTTATTAGTTTAGAAGAATGAAATATGAATTTAAAAAAAACCTGAGTGTACTATGAATACATTGGTTTGGGTCATTTCTAAACTGGATGAAATGTCACATTCTACCTTCCAAACTTATTAGTTTGTTATTAAAATATTAATGGTTTATTTTATCCAAATTTATTTAACTTGGAAATTAAATGAATTTATCAAATGAAATTGAAGGGAAAGAACATATCTTTAAATCAGACTTAGTGCAATCCTGTAGTACCAATACAAAGATTTTGTGCAGATAAAAATTTTTTACAACGGTATTTAAAACCGTTTTTTGCAAACACCACTATTCAGGGATGTTTACCTTCATCACAGAGTTAGACATTAGGCTTAGTCCACCTGCCTTCTACCTCTTCACACTTGTTACATACCAACAGTATTTCCTATTAAAGGGGCACTTTTCTTGATGAATGCAATGTGTTTGTTAACGTACATTCATTTTTTAAAGTAGGTTCCATTTCTGGAAGATTTTTGCAAAGCTCACAATCCTATTAGGCATATGGAGAGATTTACTCACAGAGAAATTGAACAATATGATAGAAATATTTCCAAACACTGTCTCACGGGGGTCTGAACTTTTTTAAAATCTACACAGTACATACCAAACATATGGAGTGTGAAAACAAATCTTAGCTGTGGGTGGTCTTTGCTTTACAGTCAAAACATTCCTGATATACTTACAAAATATATATGCCCAATAGCTCCTCTGAAACCCAAATTGATATGTCAGGGATTTTTCTCAAAATATTTCAGTCTAATTTATTTTTAATGTTTATTCACTTTTCAAAATACTCTAATTCCTGAAAATTAATTCTCATTTTTTTAAAGAATGACTATCAGTAGAATTAAGCATTATTTATATTATTAAAAACATACTGCCATCTAAGTGCCTAACAATAGAAGAATAATTGAAGAATTTATGCTTCATCAAATTGAAAGACTCTTCCTCAGCTAACTATTAGGATTATCATCTTAGGTCCATGTAGAAATTTGGAAATGTGTTTACCACATAACATTTGGTGAGAAGAAAAGTAAATATATGATTTCATGTATATAGTGATTACAGCTGTAAAAAATGTGTATTGAATTTTATAAAAGCTAGACCTGACTGTGAAAAAATGAAATACTCAGCTGTTGGGTTTGGCATACTCTTTTTCTTTAAAAGCATAGTTTGTGTTGCCAAAATCTTCTGTTATAATAAAAATCATACAGACATTTTGTATTTTATTTTAGAAAATACATGGTTTTTATCTCAACTCATCTATTCTCTTTCAGATGTAGTAATTCAATAACTTACTGAGTGACTGTTGTATGTAAAATACTGTGGTAGATTTTATGTAGGATGTATAATAATATCTTAAGTGTATATATAAACGATTTTGTTCAGCATTCATAAACAAGACAGCTATTATTAACCATTTTTTTTTCTCCAAAACAGGTGAAGGAAGTGGGACTTGGAGGGGTTATTTGTCTCATATAACAGGAATAGTATGTAATTAAACTTGAATTAAATATTAAATCATTGCTTTTCATTCTTGCATGCTCATGCTTGCTCTCTAAAAAATAAACATTAAAAAAATTACAGTACCTATGGTAGGCAACATTTTGGTTTCCCATGACCCTTATCCCTGGTGTTGCTCCCATGAATATATTTTGTTGCATGACAAAAAAGACTTTACAGATGTAATTAAGATAACTAATCACCTTACCATAAAATATTGACATTATTATGGATTATCCAGAGGGCTTAATCTAATCACATGAGTCCTTAAAAGTAGAGCTCTTTCTTTGCTTGGTAGCAGAAGGAAAGTGAGAAGTTAGAAGTATGAAAAGGACTTGACTACCATTGATGACTTGATGGTAAAGGGAACCACGTAGGAAAGAAATGAATTCTGCTGACAACTCACGAGCTTGGAAGCGTACTTCAATAATAAAATGAAAATCTCATCCCTGGCCGATATATTGATTTTAGCCAAATGAGACCCTGAGCAGAATATTGAGTGAATTTACATCAGCTTTTTTACCTACACAACTGTAAGATAGTAAATGCGTGTTGCTTTAAGCTGCTAATACTAAGGCAATTTGGTATGGCAGCAAGAGGAAGCTAATAGAAAACCTGTCCTCTTGTCCTTAAGTTGGAAAATTTCAAAGGCAGGATAAGTTTGACTTTAATTAATTTCTACTATGGTAGAGAAAAAATCTCTCCTATTTTGTTAAAGGAAAATCAGAGAAATTTATTGAAGCCAATATATCATTTGAATGAGGGAACTGCGAAAACCTCAGAGTCTGAAGCTTACGAATTCCAAAGGGAGAGGTACAATTCACCCATAGTTATACTGCCGTATGGGTAACTACAGAGACAATATTCTGATTAGTTATAAATGATTGGGGTCAGTTAAAGGAGGGACAAAGCAAAGTGTGACTTTTAACATTATTGGTGTTATGGATTGAATTGTGTCCTCCCAAAATATGTGTCAACTTGGCAAGGCCATGATTCCCAGTATTGTGTGGTTGTCCACCATTTTGTGATCTTATGTGATTATTTTATGTGTTGTAAAACCTAACCTTAAAGTGTTAATGTGGCAGGAGTCAATCTAAGGATTAGGTTGTATTTTGAGTCAATCTCTTTTGAGATATAAAAGAGAGAAGTGAGCAGAGAGGAGAGGGATCTCATACTACCAAGAAAGCCATGCCGGGAGAAGAGCGCCTCCTTTGGATCTGTGGTCACTGCACTAAGAAGCTCCTAGACCAGGGGAAGATTGATGACAAGGACCTTCCTCCAGAACCGACAGAGAGAGAAAGCCTTTCCCTGGAGCTGATGCCCTGAATTTGGACTTCTAGCCTCCTAAACTGTGAGAGAATAAATTTCTCTTTGTTAAAGAAGATATTAAGATATTTCTGTTACATCAGCACTAGATAATGAAGACAATTGGTTACATTAATACACCTGGAATACATTGATTGGCTATAAGACATAATGGCAAGGTATGTAGTCGTGCGGGAGGGGTCTGATGACCATCACAAAACAATGATATAACAGATGCTGTTGGGAACAGAATATTAAGCATTACCTCACTCAGAGCACAAGATCCCCTAAGGAGACCTAACACAGATAATTTTATATAAGTTTTGGTTATAGACCCTTTGATGCATGGTATCCACATTTTTAGTCTGACCCCATAGTAAAGCATTACCTTAATTATAAGGCTGGTTCCTAAGCAACAAGGTTTGAATCTGTGTGAAAGTTATACTGAGCATTCGTTCAGCCATTTTACTGTTAGGTCAGACGCCTCTTTGGATTTTGTATCCCATATCATTCCCTCCTTTTAATCAAGGGTTTTTAAGAACATCCTTTGATCACACTTATGGGCATACTCTCTTCTGTGTGGATTTGTTAAATATGTTACTCCCAGATGGCAGCTCAATGTTCATAGTTTATGCTTTTCTTGTTTCATTGTTAAGCCTCTTTTTCCCCTAATTCGGGCACCACTGGTACCTTGGTTGCCAGGCAGCTCTGGTAAGTCCACCATGCTATGGCTGACCAGCCATCTTCAGTGATCTCAGTAAGGAGAATGGATAGGGTAAGGTCATATTGGAGGAAAAATCAGACCTATTTTCAAATGGCCAACCTAAGTCATAGGCTTCTTCAGTTTTGTGTTCCTGAATGCATTAATGATATACACAATTCTCTGAGCATGAGATGAAGCAGGTCATCAGTTCCTATGGTAGATGCACGTCTTATAACACATTTTATAATTCCAACAATAGGGATTATTATATTAATATAATTAACCTGATTTGCAACAGAGACGCTAACCAAGAACCCGCACTATTAGGTACTTAATTATAGATATCAAAAAAGGATATAATGTATATAATATAATATATATAATATATAATTATATATATAATTTAATGCATATAATGTAAGCATACAGCCTTTTCATGAATCTTAGCAATATCCTGTTCAACTTCTCCAGTGGTGTTACTCCAAGAGCAGGAAGAAGTGTTAGCAATGGTGCAAACCCCTCATTGCTGGGCTAAGATGAAATTCAAGGTTATCCTATTGTTCAAAACTACTTTTGCCAAGAATTCTAAAGATTTTTGTTGTATGGGCATTCCATCAACCACATCATCATCAATTTGGGCCATGGTGGTTAACCAGTTGAGAAAGGACTGCTCTAACTATATGGCCCCAAACCAGGGTATAGTGGTGCATAGAAATTACCATCCCCAAACTGGGTGATCAGCTATAGGATTTCCCTGCAGGGCTAAATCCTTTTTAGAAAATGAAAGGATTTTAATGTCACTTGTCCATTGAATGCTATCAGCATGAGTGTGGATACTTAAAGGAAGTTCCTAGGGTGCATTGGCCTATCATAGTCAGAGTTCCTAGAGTGCATTGGCCTATCGTACTCCAACCATTTAAAGATAACAAAGCCCAAGTATAAGATGAATCACTGTACCTTTTGTCTTGAATAAGCTAATCCTCCACACAAAAAGATATATCCGGATATGGCACGCGGCATAATTGCCCTGATTTGAATATTAGGAAATAGAATGGACTGATGGGCTGTTTCAAGCCAGTTTTCAATTAGTGAATCAACCCAAATAAATAATTCTCCAAATTCTAGGGGTTCCCTGAGTAGGGCACAAACTCAGAGTTTTTTATTATTTTTTAAACAGTTATCTGTTACTTAGTTATAATATTGAGTATAATTAGTATAAAGGTTACATGGTGTGGACAGAGAAGAACAGGTAGCTGATGGATAAGTGGTAATTCTGGAGGTATCTGTAATTTGACATGAATAACCCATTTAAATAATTTTTTTTAAATCAATAGTAAAGTTAGTTGTGGATTTATAATCTGATACTCATATAATGACAAGATCAGTATTATCTTGTGTAGATCGAGGGGAAGAATGACATCTAGCATTTGGTTAAATTTCTAGCACTGACACGTAATAAGTTACAGTTACAAAGTCCAAAGTGCAGGCCAGGCCTGGCCTGGGATCTTGGGAACGTAAGCTGTCTACTCAGATGCTGTCTGCTTCTCATTCTTGGATCACTTAAACTTCAATTTGAGCCCTTTGGTAGGTTGCACTGTCCGCTCAGGGGAAGGAACTTTCTTCAACTGAGATAAGTGGATTCAGCTTTAATTCCTTGTAATTTGGCAGCACATGGGTTAAAGGGAAGCACTTTATAAATTTTTTTCCATCAGGGTTCAAGAGAGTCCTTTAATTGATGTCTTTTCCAGTATACATAATCACCAGGCAGAACTGAGAATCTTTTAGGGTTATATACATTTTGAGTATCAAAATTACCTTTTATCAAGGAAGCATGCTCCTTTGAATATTGAATTATGGCCTGAAAATATCTTCATAAATCAGTTTGAAGTAAATTGGAATCTGTTCATGTTGTCCAATAATGTAAAGTTGTGGTCACTGGTAATTATTTCATATGGGGTTAATTTGTGTAGTCCAAAAAGTGTAGATCTTAAATTTATCAATACTAGAGGTAAGACTTGGATCTGGGAGAATTTAAGGAAAAGGAAATTTTAGCAATTTTGGGCTTAATGATTCCATTTATTCTTTCTACCAATCAAGATGATTGGGGAGTTAGAGACAACGAAATCTTTGAAAAACCGGAAAAGCTTAAAAACTTCCTTAATCACATGTCCCATAAAGTGGGTACCCCTGTCACTACAGAGAATTTGGGGGGTTCCCCAGGTGTGAATGATGTTTTCCAAAAGTTTTTTAGTCACAAAGCTAGCAGTGGCATGACAGCTGGGAAAAATCTTTACCCAATGTGAGAATCAGCAAATCATCACCAATAAAAACTTGTAAGTCTGTGAAAGAAGCAGTTGCATAAAGTTCATTTGCCACTCGAGCGTACAGCCCGTGGCCAAAGGATATCTCCCAGGCAGGGCTTAAACAGTCCTGCTAGGATTAAATTTGAAGCATACTGGACAGTGTTCGGTGACATACTCAGCAGCACTCCAAAAACGTCCCCACCAGTATTTTGACATTATTGTAAATGTCTCTTCCCAGATAATTGTGTGAGTGTAAAGTTTGAGCAAGAGGAACGTGTAGGGATCTGGAGAGGATAGGTTTCTGAATAAGATTTTTCCAAAGGCCCATATCCCAGTTCAGCCCACAGCCTTCTTTTCTCCAAGTTTTCTTTTCTTCCTTAGAAGCCATAATTTGGTGGCAAATCAATTGTATGCCAAAAAAATCCGTTTTCTGTAGCTTCCTGACTTCTCTATGGCTTTGGGGTCTTGGGTATCACAGCTGTCACAAATGTAGCTTTTCATTATGTTTATAAAGGATGATTTTTTTTATAGATGCCAGGAGCCAGCAGTAGAAGGGGCATGGAAGTTATACAGATTGAACGCTAAAAAACTATGCAATTAACCAGTTTTGAAAAATCACCACACCAATAATATCCCATAAATATTACTAAGTATCTTGGTTTTATGTGGGTATCTTGGTGGGATTTCTGAATTATGAAATGGTGTAAATATTATGGCAAGACCACTTTGTTTTTTGGTCCAAACCATAAATTGGTTTCTATATCCAGTTGTCAATCTGCATCCTTCCATACATGGTTTTCAGATTCAGATGCCGTTCTTGGTAAATATGCAAAAAGTTTATGGTTGTTTGCAAACCCATTTCCTCCATACTTTTACAATATTGCAAACTTCTTATAACTTTGCTTTTTATTCCATTATTTCCCTCTTTTTCATCATGTCCATAAGAAGTATTGTGGGTATGAATGAAAGGGCAAGTCAGGAGGCAACCATTTTGGCTGACTGATGGGCCAAATTGTTTTCTTTAATTTCTTTAGTTTGGGGAACACTTTTAGGTTGATATGCCTGGATTTTGACTATTGCAGTTTTTGAACTGAGTAAGAGAGCTTCCAGGAGGTCAGTCCCAAGGGGCCATTCTTAACTTGGGTTCCGGAGGATGTTAGAAACCCCCTTTGTATACATAACATCCCAAAATTATGGACTACCCAGAAACCATACTTTGATTCTGTATGAGTGGTTATGACTGTTCAGAAGCCAGTTTGCAAGCCCTGGTGAGTACAATCAATTCAGCCTGCTGGGCTGAAGTAACTTCAGGAAGGGTGCCACTCTCCAAAACTTTGGTGGACATAGTGACAGTATATCCTCTCTGATAATGAAAACTAGAAGGATTTGGTTTTAAATAACACTCATCTACAAAAAGAATTAAATCAGGGTTAAGAAGAAGAGTTTCCTGCAAGTTCTGCCTGTGGGCAAGTAGCTGGTTTCATAAGTCAAGGCAATCATGAGGGACTGTATCCATGTCATCAGGTATAGGTAGAAGAGTGGCTTGGTTTAAAGAATTTGCCATGTTGCTGCCAAATATTAGATGCAGCCTGAAGAAGGACTTCATAAGATGTTATTCTATAAGCTCATAGATGTTGAGTTAATGTGGAATTTAAAATAGCAACAATGGCATTGGAAAATACAAATCTAAGAAATTTTCCAAGTACAACGTCTGCTGTGGTTTCTACTAACTGGGCTGTTGCCACAACTGCCCTGAGGCGGGGGGGGGGGGAATCCCCTGGCCACTGAGTCCAGTTTCAGGCTGTAATACCCCATGGATCATTTTTGACCTCTTTTATTCTGTGTGAGAACCCCCAAAGGATTTCTGTTGTTTCCAGGACATACAAGGAAAAAAATCAAGATTATAGTTGGGAAAACCTAAAGCTGGAGTATTAAGTAGGGACTCTTTTAGTTTTAAAACAGCCTGAATACCTTCTTCCAGCAACTAGAATGGGTTGGATGCAGCCCCCTTTAAAAATTGACATAAGGTTGGGCCATTAATGAAAAATCAGGAATCCATGTGTGGCAATAGCTGCAGAGACCTAAAATCCTCTTAATTCTTTCTTAGTACTTGGAATAGGAAAGGCCAAAGTAGCATCTTTTCTCTTTGGGTCTAAAGAAACCCCTTGCACAGAGATAACGTGTTCCAGATATTTCACCATTGGTAGTCAATTGTAATTTTTTTTGGACCCTTTGTGCCCTTTGTTGTTGTTGTTAGATGCCATCGAGTCAGTTCTGACTCATAGCAACCCTATGTACAACAGAACAAAACACTGCTCATCCTGCGCCATCCTCACAATCATTGCTGTATTCGAGCCTATTGTTGAAGCCACTGTGTCAATCCATCTTGCTGAAGGTTGTCTTAGTTATCTAGTGTTGCTATAATAGAAATACACAAGCGGATGGCTTCATCAAACAAAGTTTATTCTCTCACAGTCTAGTGGGCTAGAAGCCCAAATTCAGAGTCATCAGCTCCAGGGGAAGGCTTTCTCTCTCTGTCATCTCTGTAGGAAGGACCTTGTCATCAATCTTCCCCTGGACTAGGAAATTCTCAGCACAGGGACTCTGGGTCCAAAGGACATACTCTGCTACTGGCACTACTTTTTAGGTGGTATGAGGTTCCCCAATCTCTCTACTTGCTTCTCTCTTTTATATATCAAAAGAGATTGGTTTAAGACACAATCTAATTTTGTAGATTGAGTCCTGCCTCATTAAAATAACTGCTGCTAATCCTACCTCACAAACATCATAGAGATAGGATTTACAACACACAGGAAAATCACATCAGATGACAATATGTTGGACAATCACACAATACTGGGAATCATGCCCTAGCCAAGTTGACAGACATTTTTGGAGGACACAATTCAATATATGACAAGGGTCTTCTTTTTCGCTGACCCTCTACTAAGCATGATGTCCTTCTCCAGGGACTGGTCCCTCCTGATAACATGTCCAAAGTTCCTAAGATGAAGTTGGCCATCCCTCCTTTTAAGTAGCATTCTGGCAATACTTCTTCCAAGACAGATTTGCTTGTTCTGGAAATCCATGGTACAGGTATGCATAGCTTAACATTCAAGATACCTTCTGTGAAACAGGACGTTATGTAATTTGGACATTGTGCAAACACCACATAAGTATATATATATAAAGAGAGAGAAAGATTGGAGAGAGGAGTGCAGGATGGTCATCAGATTGGCCTAGGACCTGCCCCACCACCGCTGTGCTGAGGGACTGCAGGAAAACTTTGGCTCTGACACCGTCTGTCATGCATGATCACTGCCTGGTCTCTGAGAGCTGCACACAGCCCCCAGAGTGGCGCACACTCGCCTTCCAACCCACCACCTTAAGGTGTGCCAGTGGCTCCCTTCCATTCCTTCCTCCCTGCCTGCCATCCCCACCCCCCCTACAGGCTTTAAATTCTTCCAGACCTGCCTGCCCCTCCTCCACTTCCTCTTTCACCTCCACCTCCTCTCCAGTTGCCTTTCCTGGTCCTCCTCCCACCAGTACCACAGCCTAGACCACCCAGTCACTAATGCAGGAGGATCCGGGGTCTTGGACTCAGGCATGATGTGCAGGGTGCCATGCCTGAGTGGGGCATCAGACTCACAGGGTATTTCTCTCCACGGCTCTGGTGGTGTCTGCTCGATCCCTGCAGGCAAATGTGATGGGACAGACAGTCACTGATAGGTTCCAGGATCTTCTCCCCCTGCGGCCCCAGGGCTGGGGCTGACAGGAGACCTGAAGAGCTAGTGAGAGAAAGGATCTACAATAGGTAGCAAAGTACGTCCACTATGACGCATTCTCTGATCCGGATATCTGATCTCTATTACAACCTTATGGATTCATGGACATATATGCGGTCAAATGTTGTCCGAAGGGATTCTATGCGGCGCATACCAATCTATTCAATATTCTTAACCAACATCATAATTCAAAAGCATTAATTCTTCTTCGGTCCTCCTTGTTCACTGTCCAGCTTTCACATCCATATGAGGCAATGGAAAATACGATGGCATGGGTCAAGGGCACCTTAGTCATCAAAGTGACTTCTTTGCTTTCTAACACCTTAAAGAGGTCTTTTGTAACAGATTTGCCCTATGTAATATGTCATTTTATTTCTTGTCTGCTTCTTTCATGGGCATTGATTGTGGATTCAAGTAAAATGAAATCCTTGACAATTTCAGTATTTTATCCATTTCTCATGATGCTGCTTATTTGTCAAGTTGTGAGGGTTTTTATTTCCTTTATGTTGAGGTGCAGTCTGTACAGGAGGCTGTAGTCTTTTATCTTCGTCAGTAAGTGCTTCCAGTCCTCTTCACTTTCAGCAAACAAGGTTGTGTCATCTGCGTATCACAGGTTGTTAATGAGTCTTCCTCCAATCCAGATGCTGTGCTCTTCTTCATATAGTCCAGCTTCTTGGATTCTTTGATCAGCATACAGATTGAATAAGTATGGTGAAAGGATACAACCCTGACACACGCCATTCCTGATTTTAAATCATAGAGTATCCCCTTGTTCTGTTCAGACGACTGCCTCTTTGTCTATGTACAGGTGTGGTATGAGCACAATTAAGTGTTCTGAAATTCTCATTCTTCACAATATTATCCATAATTTGTTATGATCCACATAGTCGAATGCCTTTGGGTAGTCAATAAAACAAAAGTAAACACCTTTCTGGCATTCTCTGCTTTCAGCCAAGATCCATCCGACATCAGCAATGATACTCCTCATTCCACATCCTCTTCTGAATCCAACTTGAATTTCTGGCTGTTCCTTGTCCATGTAATGTGTAGTAATTTCTGGCATTTTCTAGTTTCAGAAGCTATTGTTGTTGTTAAAAAAACCAAACTCATTGCTATCTAATCAATTCCAACTCACAGCGACCCTACAGGACAGAGTAGAACTGCCCCATAGAGTTTCTAGGAGAGCCTGGTGTATTCGAACTGCTGAGCTTTTGGCTAACAGCCATTAGCTCTTAACCACTATGCCGCCAGGGTTTCCAACCATCAAGTTGGTTCCAAATCATAGTGATCCTATACACAACAGAATGAAACGCTGACAGGTCCTGTGCCATCCTCAAAATCATTGCTACGTTTGAACCCATTGTTGCAGCCACTGTGTCAATCCATCTCATTGAGGGCCTTCCTTTTTCTCTGACCCCCTACTTTACCAAGCATGATATCTTTCTCCAGGGAATGGTTCTTCCTGATAACATGTCCAAAGTATGTAAGACAAAGTCTCACCATCCTCACCTACAAGGAGCACCCTGGCTGTATTTCCTCCAAGAGAGACTTGTTCATTCTTCCGGCAGCCCAGGGTATATTCAATATTCTTTGCCAACACCATAATTCAAAGGTGTTGATTCTTCTTCGGTCTTCCTTATTCAGTGTCCAGCTTTCGTAGGCATATAAGGTGATTAAAAATATCATGGCTTGGGTCAAGCACCCTTAGTCCTAAAAGCGACATCTTTGCTTTTTTTCTATACATAGAAACTGAGAAATTGATTGATAGCTGGAAGAGAGGGTATGATTTTAGAATTTTTATTTTTATTTTTCTGGCACACAGTGTTGCTATCATAGGATCCCAAAGTTTGTTTTATACACTTTGCATGTAATCAGTGAGAGAGATGGAGTAGGTGACTGTTACTGGTATTTTTGATATATCTCACTACGCCTCTGTTAGTGCCCTAACATTTCTCCACCTCTGTAGAGAATATCTGTTGCTTCTGTCAGTACCATTTTTTTCCAGAACTTGCTCCCTCTTTTTCATACTATTGTTATATCCACTGATGTCACACTTTCTGGGTACCACTATTGCTTCAAGTGGTACACACTACCATCGAATCACTTACTGCCTTCTAGGTTAAGACTATATTTGCGAGATATTGCTGCTGCTTCTGCTAAATGTTGCTATTTCTATCATTGCAATGTAAATCTGTGCTTCAGAAATCAACAACACAGTCTTCATTACTTTTTTTTTGTTGTATACTTCGATAAGGGGAAAAAGCAACATTATGAAGCTCTTAATGTTTTTAGCTAATAGTTATCTCATGGTCAGGGAGCTTCAAAAATTATTGACTGTTCAGCCAAGGCATGTCTGCTATGCTAAGGTCAGGGCTCTGGTTTGTAAAGCATGGGGCCAGAAACATAGAATGGAGATACGTGTCTGGATACCTCCCAAGGACCTGAGGTCTGCAGACTCACCTAAAACCTCAGAGTTTATAAACATAGACTGCTCCCTCCTGTTAAGTGCCTGAAGATAATAGAGGTTTTCTCCTACAAGGTGATAGTCATCCCCTCAGGATCTGCTCTTATCTCCTTTCCTGAATGTCAGATAGATTAAAAAAAAGTTGTCATCGAGTCAGTTCTGACTCATGGAAGCCCCATGTGTGTCAGAGTAGAACTGACTTTTCACGAGTGGGAATGTGCTGCACAGGGTTTTAAATGGCTGAGTTTTTGGAAATAAATTTCCAGGCCTTTCTTCCAAGGCACTTCTAAATGGACTTGAAACTCCAACCTTTCATTTAACATCTGAATGATCAGGTTGATAACTGGAGTTAAATCCCAGAACCACATGGCTATGGTCATGGTGGACCAGAAAAAGAAAGAAAGAGATTACACCCGAAGGATCTGTCAGAATAGTGAACGTGTGCTGACAGGAACCAGAAGAATATCTGTGGGATTGAACCTGAGGTTGTTCGATTAATGTGAAGATGGATACTGCTTTACAGAGAAGAACAATTTGAGCAGGGAAAGCAAATAGGTGACAGAAAACACAAATTAATTAACTTATCAAATCCATACTCTGAGATAGCATGGATAGAATAACTGTGCATTATTAAATACTTGTTTCTCAACAGTGCAGAGTTTCAGATTTCTAGGTGCTCTTCATGATCCAATTTGTGGCTGTAAAGGTACCCACGAATTAGCACAGTGTTTGTAAGAGCTGCACAGGCGAGTTGAGGAATATTTTGCAATATTAGACAATTAGAATTTCTGTTAAATTTTTAAGATATAAGTATTGATGTAACATCTGTGAACTCTGATTCTGATTCTTTACATTGGCAACTAGATGGACTTTGAATAATAAAATTTCAAATAGTTTCATTTTATAAATATATTTAATAATGTTGAGTTAAGTTTTCAAAAACTCTAAATTTTATTTAACATTTGGTACACATTAGTTATAATTTGTGTTTTAGTCTTAATGAACAACTTTAGTTATTTTAAAACAAAAATAATTTTGAATACATAAGAAAACTTTATTGATCTTTATATTTCCTGTGATTAACATTTTGTCAATAAGTGCCAAGCATTGTGGCCAAGTACATATATCTCACAATAATGCAGGTAGTGGATTTTCTCATTTCATGAAACAATGGCTTAAAGGAAATAAATGACTTGTCTAAGGATGTGCAGGTATTAGCTGTTAGAACAGGGGTTTAAATTCCATTACACAATTCTAGTGCCGAGACTATTAACCACATTTCTTTTTTGCCTTCTTAAGAAGTACTTGTTTAAAATCTTCTTTTCATACACATGTTTAAAATGAAATCATGGATCTAGAACAATTGTTTGAAAACATTTTTTAAAATTATTTTATAATCTGTAGGTATATATAAAGTATATGTAAGGTGCAACGGAGTCCTGGTGGTGCAGTGGTTAAACGTTAGGCTGCTAACCAAAAGGTCAGCAGTTCGATTCCAGCAGTCGCTGTTTGTAAACCCTATGGGGCAGTTCTACTCTGTCCTATAGAGTCGCTACGAGTCAGAATCAACTCGACGGCAATGGGTTTGTTTGTTTTTTGGTTAGTGCTGCAATGGTTAAGCGCTGGCCTGCTAACCAAAAGATCGGTGGTTCAAACCCAACTAGCAGCTCCATCGGAGAAAAGATCTGGTGATCTGCTCCTATAAAGATTATAGCCTAGGAAACGCTAGGGGGAAGTTCTTTGATGTCCTATAGGGTCGTTATGTGTTAAAATCCACTCCACAACAGATGACAACAACAACAGACAACAAAAAATGACAGGAATATATATACTTAGAACTGTTTCGGATACAAGCAAGAGAAAACCCAACTGAGACAGACTAAATAATAAAGGAGTTTAATGAATTCCATGTTGTTGGTCACTACTGAGTCGATTTCAACTTATGGTGATCCCATGTGCCCAGAGTAGAACTGCTCCATATGGTTTTCAAGGCTGTGAACTTTCAGAAGCAGATCACTAGGCCTGTCTTCCCAGAAGCCTCTGGGTAAGCTCAAACCACCAACCTTTCAGCTAGTAGTTGAGAACTTAGCTGTTTACACCACCCAGGGGCCAATTAATCCCAAAGGATGGAAGTCAATTCAGTTGGGTCCATGTCTCTGATTTATTGTAATTCTTACTCATCTGTGCTCTACATGTATTCAGTTTTCCACAGGTGTTTTTTTTTTCCTCATGATCTCAAGGTGACTGTTGAAAATTGGAGCTAGATTCCCTCTCATTCAAATTAAGAGAGAGAAAAAATATATATTTCACTAAATACCATCAACATATATCCTTAAATTTGCACTGATGGACTACTACTGAAGAAACCTCTTTGGTCTGGAGAATGTGCTGCACTGATTAGCTTAGACTCAAGTCACTGTTCATCACTTATCCCTGAGATGGAGGTGTGGGAAATACTACCTTGGTGGGTTTTGACAAATCAAGACCCACCACCTGGAGCTGTTAGTGTAACCAATAAAGAAAACATTGGGGGGAAGGGCTTAGTGAAATAATCTTGCTCATCATACTTGCCAATTTTCTAGGCAAAATAGAGAAATGTAGTCAATCATCTGGCTCATAAAATTGGCATTAACCATAAATATTTTTATTATTTTTTGATCAATGTGCTCTTTTAGACCAAAAACATATTCTCAAATTAGTAATTAAAATGTCAAATCTAAATTATGAATCAAAGCTCTGAACTTTCTTTAAAGTCAAACATTGGTTTCGTGTGTAGCTTGGGCCTGCTACTAGCTGGAAGCTCACCATGGGAAAGAGGTGTATGTGGTTGTTTCCACCTCTGTTTTTCTATAGGAACAGGAATGATGTTATTTAAATTGGTGATATCTTAAGCTGAGTTTGTACTCTCTGAAGAATTCTTTTTTAATGGTATATTCTCAAGTGATTTTCAGACAGTCCCTACTTACTAAGCCTTTCTCTCCTGAAATTCTTTTGAGCCTAGCATTTTTTTTTTTTTGGGGGGGCTGGTGGGGGTGGCAGGGTGGTACTCACTTGAGGCTCTTTCCTCAGCTTCTAGGAGTTTACGTCTGGGTTTTTGCTTGTGGAGTGCCCTCACCCTTCATAGCTGATTTGAAAGATCCAAGATCATCCCACAGAGTCACGTAAGACCAGTACCTTGTCCATGGGAAATAGTTATGCATCCTTGTTTTCTACAAATTCTGGGTGTTCAGACCAACTGATCTCTGCAAAATATCACTCTACAGGCTCCAAATTAAAAGTAATTCTCCAACCTGTCTCTAGTCCTCTAAATTTCTCTTGTAGTAATGAGATCTTCAATGTAGTATATGTTCCACCATATTAAATCTCCCAAGTAGATTAACTGTAGTCTCAATCTCATGATTTTTGAGGGGTAGTATCTATCCTTTGAAGGGGAAGAAAAAAAGAGCTTGTAACCCTGCTTTCCTCAAAATATATTTCTCACATAAACCTACTTTTTTCCTCTCTCGTCCTTGTTGTATTTTTGAAATAGGTGGTTGAGGGGAAGGGTATGTTCTAGAGTGGTAGAATCATGGAACAAGTATGTGGCCATATCTTTAAAAACCTGAACATTGCAGTTTTATACTTAATATTTCATGCTAATGCTATTATGCCTGGTTGAAATTTTAGTTTCTACGTCTTCTGCATTTTTGACGATTAAATTAAATAGTTTTACAATTCCTTGATATTTTATATTTTTATTGTAAATACTCTGATGCTTGCCATAAAAGTATATGAGACAGTTTAGAATAATCTTCATGAGATTTTAAAAGACATTTGTTAATAGATATAAAACTTTTTTTTTCCACAAAATATAGAAAAGTTTTTTCATTGGCAATTCAAAAGTTTCTTTATGGAGGTGATATGTTTACAGACTCAATATTGTTTTTATATTAATATAAAAATGATCTCTTTTAAACCAGAGACTCCATCAACCTGAGACCAGAAGAACTAGATGGTGCCCAGCTACCACCAATGACCGCACTGACAAGGAACACAACAGAGAGTCCCTGATGGAGCAGGAGAAAAGTGGGGTGCATAACTCAAATTCTAGTAAAAAGGCTAGACTTAATGGTCTGACTGAGACTGGAGGAACCCCAGAAGACATGGCCTCCAGACTCTCTGTTAACCCAAAACTAAAATCATACCCAAAGCCAACTCTTCAGACAAAGAACAGAATGGACTATAAGATATAAAGTGATACTTGTGAAGAGTGTGCTTCTTAGTTCAAGTAGATACACGAGACTAAACTAGCAACTCCTGTCCAGAGGTGACATGAGAAGGCAGAAAGGGATAGGAGCTGGTTGAATGGATACAGAAATCCAGGGTGGAAACAAGGAATGTGTGGTCACATTATAGGGATAGCAACTAGGGTCCCATAACAATGTGTGTATAAATTTTTGTATGAGAAACTAACTTGATTTGTAAACTTTTACCTAAAGCACAATAAATAAATAAATAAAAAGATCTCTTTTATTAAATTATCTGGAACATATTCTATTAACAAAATATTAATTTTGAATGCTGTGATGTTAATGCTATATGTCAACTTGACTAAGTCATGATTCCTAGTATTGTGTAATTGTCCCCAATTTTGTGATCTAATGTAACCATCTTCTATTTTGTGGTATTGTGTGATAATGTGTTGTAAATCCTAAACCTCTTTATGTTAATGAGGCAGAATTAGTGTGGGGTGTATCTTGACTCACTCTTACAAAAGTGCAAGATTCAAGTCAGGCCCTTACTCAAGTCACCACCTTACTCAAGTTGCCAACTTACTCAAGT
The DNA here is from genome assembly GCF_000243295.1 of Trichechus manatus latirostris. Classification (NCBI taxonomy): domain Eukaryota; kingdom Metazoa; phylum Chordata; class Mammalia; order Sirenia; family Trichechidae; genus Trichechus; species Trichechus manatus. The sequence goes on along the minus strand of NW_004444343.1, from coordinate 165,509 downwards.
AAGGGGAGTTTCCTTGAGGATGTAGCCTGCATCCAGCATATATGAATGCTCTGGCAAAGCTCGCTCTCACTCTGGATCCTGCATCTGGCACATCATCTGACCTTCGGTTCTTGGGATTTGATCCAGCAGCTTGCTGTCTGATCTGCCGATTCTGAGATCACCAGCTTCTACAGACCTGTAAGCCAGCAGGCTATCGTCTAACCTGATTCACCAACTTCCATAGCCCCGTGGGCCTGCAGCTTATTGTCTAACCTGCTAATTTGGGTTCATCAGTTCCTGCAACCATGTAAGTCAGGAGCAGCCACCAGCCTGACATCTGACCCATGAATCTGGGACTCGCCAGCCTCCAAAAGTGCCTGAGCCATTACCTTGAGATAAATCTCTTTTATGTATGTATATATGTATATGTGTGTGTGTGTGTATATACATATATATCTATATACATGTACATGTATATGTAACCCTAACCCTAACATATGTATATACATATACATACATATACATGTACATATATATATATATATATATATATATATATATATACACGCTTTGCTGGTTTTGCTTCTCTAGAGAACCCAGCCTAAGACGAATACTGAGTTAAGGCTTTTTTATTTACATGTGGATTTGGGAAGAATGGGGCTTGTGGTAAAAAAATCATAAACTAAAAATGATTTAGTTATTCTTCGTTTTCTAAATTTTCTGGCACATACTAGGTGCTTAATATATGCTTTTGAAACATTTTATAAATGACTTAAAAGTATGCTTTGATGATATCACAGATATTTATGGCTCAATTTATTCAACACACTTTTTTATTTTTTTTTTCTTCTCCTCTGTCTCCTCCTTTTTTCCTTCTTAAAAGTAGCCAATATATTCTTTAGGTCTGTGGTTCACCAGGAGAAGGAAATCATTAAGTTGATCACAAATATTAGCTTAAATATATTCAATCAAATTTAAAGTGACACTAGACAAATTTCATTAAGGATATAAATCATGTCGGGATACAGTCAAAAAAGGACAGGGCAACCAACAATTGCTTTAAAAATGCTGACTATTCACATACATTTACCGACTTACATTTAAATGAAGACAATTAAGAAAGAGACTCTTAAACAGGTTGGAACTCAATAAACATTTCTGAAACTTTTAATAAAATGTAATTTGCGTTATAGCCAAACAAATTCTTCCCTGGCAGCTCCTCTATCGGTTCTTAGCAGCACATTCTGTGTAGTCAATGAGCCAATTCCAAAGACTTTTCAGAACCTAGTTTGTGCTTAGGGGCAGCATTTTAGTAATTAGAACTTATATTCTGCACAAGTGGAACTTATTAGCAGAAGTACTTCAAGTGGTTTAAGCAGGTCAGACTATTTGTACTTATTTTCTGAGCTGGCAATTAGTTAATTTAGCATGGGGAGGGAGGTGATTGCTCTGCTCTGCCTCTACACATCTCTTTGTTTTTGCTTTTCTTATAGAACTTACTGTACTTTATATAAGTATGCCGATAATGCATATGCTACTTGAGGCAATATTTGCTTTCAATTTGATCACCACAATTCATAGAAGTTATTCTAGGTCTTGAATACAGCCTCAGTTTAGTAAATGTTACGGAATTAAACTTCTGAATTTCATTACTTTAAGGAAATAATGGATATCTACTAACTTCAGACTGGCACTGTGTCAGATTGACACAGTGGCTGCAACAATGGGCTCAAGCATAACAATAATTGTGAGGATGGCCCAGGACTAGGCAGTGTTTCATTCTGTTGTACATAGGGTCACTACGAGTTGAACCAACTTGACAGCATCTGACAACAACTAACTTCAGACTTTTAAAACAACAAATTTAAGGCCATAACAATAATGATACTAATATTTATTGAGCACTTAAAATATGGCTGCCACCATTTCAAGCATTTTCCATGTATTAACTAAATTACATTTTCTAAATTACACTTAGTATTAACTAAAATACATTTTCCATATATTAACTAAATTAATCCTTGTAACAGCTCTGTCAGGTAAGTAGTATTATTTTCTCTTGTTTATGCAATTAGAAATTACAAAGATAAGAAATAAAGTGATTTTGTCTTGAGTGATATGGAATTCAAGATTCAAAACCAGGCATTCTAGCTCCAGATAATTCGCCTATGAAAATAAACAAGCAGGAGAGGTGGAGCCAACATGGTGCTATAAACAGAAGCACCACGCTGTCCCTCCACAGCAAAGACCCAAAAGACTAAGTAAAACAGAGAGAAATGTCAATCCTGGAACCCTAAGTGCCAAATGAAGATATAACGATCTCAACCAAGCACCGAATGGAATAAGAAACTGGCAGAGAACAGACAGCGAGGAGAGATACAGAGCAGAGGTCCCTTATCAGTTAATGCAGCACAAATTCACCACCTTGGACTCCAGTCAGAGACTGGAGGACAGGGAGTATGGGAAAGCAGCTTCACAGAGCTCGTAGCAGGAGACAAAGCACCTGGTAACTAGCGATACAAGCTTTCCCACCCACCACCCTTCTTCCCCCTGCTTGGCCTCCACAGCTTCCCAGTGGGCCGTGGTCACTAGGCTTGGAAAAATGGGCTACATGCCAATCAGATTCACCCCCCCCACACCAGCTGGCTCCTTCAGTGACATTTCTTTGTTGCTGGTGTTGCTTTTTTCAGTTTCTTTTGGTTTATTCCCTGTTTCTCACCTCCCCCTTCCCCTTTCTCTCGAACAGGCTGTGAAGTGCTGCTAGGCTGGAGAACTTCTTCTTAGGTCCTCCCTACCACACTGTTGGGATCCCTGGGTTTTATTTTTTTCTTTTTGTTTTTCTTCAATTCTCGGTTTCTCACCTCTCTCTACTTACCTTCTTTTCCCGTCTCCTGAATACCTGGCACTGTGTACCATCTCTGCCCTTCTAGCCAGGCTGTACTGAGCATCTTGGGAGCCATTTCCTCAGCCTGTACAGCCATGTTGGTGGGATCCATAGGGGCATTTCTTTTTTGTTTTTTATTGTTATTATTTTTTCTTTTCGTTTTTCTTCATTTCTCCATTTCTTGTCTCTCTCTACTTTTCTTCTTTTCCTGTCTCCTGAATACTTGGTGTTGTGTACCATCTTTGCCCCTTCTAAATGGGCTGTGCCCCAAGGCCTGGGAGCCACTTTCCCAGTCACTAGTAGGATCCCTGGGGCATTTCTTTTTTCTTTCTTTGTTTTATTGTCTATATTTATTTATTTATTTCCTCTTTTTCTTTTTGTTTCTCTTCATTTCTCAGTTTCTCTTCTCTGTCTACTTTCCTTCTTTTCCTGTCTCCTGAATACCTGGTGCTGCGTACCATCTCTGCCCCTTCTAGATGGCCTATGTCCCGAGGCCTAGGAATGATTTTCTGGGTTGCTGGTGGGATCTGTGGGGGAATTTCTTTTTTTCTTAATTTTTATTTATTTATTTTTTTCTCTTTTTCTTTTATCCTTTTTGTTTTTCTTCAATACTTGGTTTCGCCTCTCTGCACTCCAACAGCAGGCTCCATCAGCACTTTTTTTTCCCAGCATTTGTTTCTCTCTCCTCTCTCTCTTCTTTCTCATAGCCAACTTAACTCCATACATCACAACCTTCCACTTCCCTCCTGCCTATCTGCGCCATGTGCTGAATCTCACACCCCTGAGCACTTCAAGCATGGCCTATGGGAACTTGCCCTGCACTGACCCCTGGCCTGCCCTTTGAGCCACAGTACTTGCAAACAAACAAACAAACCAACAAACCTTTCCAGACCCTCCCCTTCAGCTGGACCTGCCATGCTGCACCATAGCTGAGCAACTGATCAAGCCCAGTGGACAATGAGGTGAAAAGTATCATGCCCAAAGATGAGTAAACTACAAAGAATGCACAATCTGCCTTCTCAGACATAACAAAATGAAACCAAAAAGCAGGACAAAACAAATCTACAATCAATAACCAAGAAAATAACTACTAAATGTTCTGAAGACAGTAGACAATATCAAAGCATATTAAAAAAAGGACAGGAAGGGATGGTTCCAGTAGGTGTCCAAGACAAAACACCAGATAACTTTTCAGTGGAAGAAAAGTCACTAGAACTACCTGACAGGAAATTCAAATCTCTAATATTCACAGCTATCTAAAAGTTGAAGCAAAAACCAGACAAAATGAGGAAAAAATAGACAAATTCATGGAAAATACAGAAAAAAGGAAGAATTCAGGAAAATAATACAGGAACAAATGTCAAAATAAATTCAGAACTAGAAATCATACAAAAACAACAATTAGAAATCCAAAACATAAACAACAAGATTTCAGAAATGGACAGTATCATAGAAGGTCTGAGGAGCAGTTCTGAAACAATGGAAGACAGGATCAGTGAAACTGGAGGCAAATACTTGGAATCCCCTTTATTTAAGGAAAAATCAGAAAAAAAGAATGAAGAAACTCTGAGAATTATGAGGGATACAATCAAAAGCAAACATTTTCAAGTGATCAGAGTTCTAGAACAGGGGGAGAAAAAGGAAAACAGAGAGAGGATCATAGAAGAATTGCTGACAGAAAACTTCCCTAATATCATGAAAGATGAAAGGCTGACCATCCAAGAAGCTGAACGAACCCCATTTAGGAGAGACTCCAAAAGAAAATCACCAAGGCATATCATAATCACTAGCTAAAACCAAAGAAAAATAAAGAATTCTGAGAGCAGCTCGAGAAAACTGAAATCATATACGGAAAGGAAACAATAAGACTAAGCTCTGATTACTTGGCAGAAACCACGCAGGCAAGAAGGCAATGGTGTGCCATATATAAAACCTTGAAAGAAAAAAACTGCCAGTGAAGAATAATATATTCCACAAAACTCTCATTCAAATATGATGGTGAAATTAAGATTTTTCCAGGTATACAGAAGATAAGGGAATATGTAAAAACAAAACTAAACTTACAAGAATTATTAAAGGGAGTCTTTCAGTTTGAGAACAAACAACATGAGATGACAGCCTGAATCTAGGATGCAAGATCACACCAGCCAGATACCAACCTAGGAAATGAACTCTCAAGGACTATTCACAGCTACAAGATTTACAACAGGGAACTAGAAAGGTTGATCTGTAAATGACAAAAAAGTGAGAACAATAAAAGGGGGAATAAATACTGAAGGTATAGAACTTTCTAATGGAGAGGAAGGCAAGGGGATACCAACTAATAAAAGACTGGTTCAAACCTAGGAAGATAAGGATAAATTTCAATGTAACTGCAAAGAAAGTTAACAAACTACTAATCAAGATAAAGAAAAGCATAAAGTCTCAGTAAAAACAAACTCTACAAAAACAAAAAGAAATGAAAAAAAAAAAAAACAAACAAAAGGAATTAAGCACAGGAGAGTAAGAGGAACAAAAAAAGTCAGCACCACAAAAAAAAAGCACTACAAAATGCCAGCAATAAACTCACACCTATCAATAATCACACTGAACATAAACGGCCTAAATGCACCCATAAAGAGACAGTGACAGAATGAATAAAAAAATAGTATCCATCAATATGCTGTCTACAAGAGACACACCTTATTAACAAAGTTATAAATTTATTAAAAATCAAAGGATGGAAAAAATCTATCAAGCAAACAGCTACCAAAAAGAGCAGGAGTGGCAATACTAATCTCAGATAAAATAGACTTTAAAACAAAATCCACCATAACAGACAAAGAAGGGCATTATATAATGATTAAAGGGGTGAGCCATCATGAAGACATAACCATAATAAATATCTACGCACCCAATGACAGGGTTCCAAAATACGTAAAACAAGCTGTAACAGCACTGAAAAGCAGAAATTTGACAGTTCCACAATAATAGTAGGAGACTTCAACACATCACTCTTGGTAAAGGATAGAACATCTAAAAAGAAACTCAACAAAGATACAGAAGACCTAAAGGGCACAATCAGCCAACTTGACCTCACAGACATATATCGAACACTTCACGCAACAGCTGCAAAGTACACATTCTTTTCCAGTGCATATGGAATGTTCTCCAGAATAGACCACATCTTAGGCCACAATGCAACCCTTTACAAAATCCAAAACATTGAGACAATACAAAGTATATTCTCTGATCGCAATGTCATCAAAGTAGAAATTAACAACAAGAAGAGCAAGGAAAAAAAAAATCAATTACATGGAAACTGAATAACACCCTGCTTAAAAACCACTGGGTAATAGAAGAAATCAGAGATGGGATCAAAAAATTCTTAGAACCAAATGAGAATGAAAACACATCATACCAAAACATTTGGGACACAACAAAGGCAGTACTCAGAGGTCAATTTATAGCAATAAATGCAGTTATCAAAAAAGAAGAAAAGGACAAAATCAAAACTTAAGTACACAACTCCAACAATGAGAAAGAGAACAGCAAAAGAAGCCCACAGCCACCAGAAGAAAGGAAATAATAAAGAGCAGAAAAAAATGAAATAAAGAATAGAAAAACAATAGAAAGAATCAATAAAGCCAAATGTTGGTTCTTTGAAAGGATCAACAAAATTGACAAATCATGGCCAAACTGACAAAAGAAAAACAGGAGATGACGCAGATAACCCAAATAAGAAATAAAATGAGGTACATTAGAATAGACTCAACTGAAATAAAAAGTGTCATAACAAAGTATTATGAAAAACTATATTCCAACAAATTTGGAAACTTAGAGGAAACAGATACATTTCTGGAAACACACTATCTACCAAAACTAACACGAAATGATCTTGAAAATCTGAACAGACCCATAACAAGAGAAGAGACTGAAAAGGTAATAATAATAATAATAAAAAAAAAAAACTCCCAACAAAAAATAGCCCTGGCCCAGACGAATTCACAGGAGTATTCTACCAAACATTCAGAGAAGAGCTTACACAAGTACTACTCAAAATATTTCAGAACTTAGAAAAGGAAGCAACACCTCCTAATTCATTCTATGAAGTCAGCATAACCTCGATACCAAAACCAGGCAAAGACACCGTAAAATAAGAAAATCACAAACTGATATCTCTCATAAATATAAATGCAAACATTTTCAACAAATTCTAGCCAGCAGAACTCAGCATCACATCAAAAAAATAATACACCATGACCAGGTATACAAGGATGGTTTAACATTAGAAAATCAATCACTGTAATCCACCACATAAATAAAAGGAAAGAAAAGAATCACATGATCTTCTCACTTGATTCAGAAAAGGCATTTGACAAAGTCCAACACCCATTCCTGATAAAAACTGTCAATAAAATAGGTATAGAAGGGAAATTCCTCAATGTAATAAAGGGCATCTATACAAAACCAATAGCCAACATCATTCTTAATGGAAGGAGGCTGAAACCATTCCCCCTGAGAATAGGAACAAGACAAAGATGCCCTTTATCATCACTCCAATTTAACATTATGCTGGAAGACCTAGCTAGAGCAATAAGGCAAGAAAAAGAAATAAAGCATATCCAAATTGGTACTGCAGAAGTAAAACTGTCCCTATTTGTGGATATAATAATATACATAGAAAACCCAAAAGGCTCCACGAGAAAATTACTGGAACTAATAGAAAGATTCAGCACAGTAGCAGGATACAAGATAAATATACAAAAGTCAGTTGGATCCCTATACACCAATAAAGAGAACAATGAAAAGCAAATCAGGTAAACAATACCATTTATAATAGCTTCTAAAAAAATAAAACACTTAGGAAAAACTTACCAGGAACATAAAAGACCTACACAAAGAAAACTATAAAACACTACTGAAAGAAACCAAAAGAGAGCTACATAAATGGAAAAAAACACCATACTCATGGATCGGTAGACTCAACATTGTGAAAAATGACAATTCTACCCAAATCAATCTACAAATACAATGCAATCCCAATCCAAAAGCCAACAACATGCCTTAAAGAGATGGAAAAACTAATCATTAACTTTATACGGAAATAAAAGAAGCCCCAGATAAATAAAGCACTATTGAAGAAGAAGAATAAAGTAGGAGGACTCACACTACCTGATCTCAGAACCTACTATACAGCTACGGTAGTCAAAACAGCCTGGTACTGGTATAAGGGTAGATACATTGATCAATGAACAGAATTAAGAACCGAGATGTAAATCCATCCACCTACGGTCACTTAATCTTCAAAAAGGGCCCAAAGTCCATCAAATGGGAAAAAGATAGTCTTTTTAACAAATGATGCTGGCAAAACTGAATGTCCGTCTTCAAAAAAATGGAAAAGGACCCATACGTCACACCATACAAAAAAACTAATTCAAAATGAATCAAAGACCGAAATATAAAACGAACAATTATAAAGATCATAGAAGAAAAAATAGGATCAATGCCAGAAGTGCTAATACATGGCATTAACAAGATACAAACCATAACCAACAACACATAAACTCCAGAAGATAAGCTAGATAACTAACAGCTTCTAAAAATTAAACACTTATGCTCATCAAAAGACTTCACCAAAAGAGTAAAAAGAGAACCTACAGACTGGGAAAAATTTTTTGGCTGTTAGAAATCTGACAAAGATCTAATCTTTAAAATCTACAGGAAAATCCAACACCTCTACAACAAAAAGACAAATAATCCAATTAAAAAATGGGCAAAGGAAACAAACAAACACTTCATCAAAGAAGACATTCCAGTGGCTAACCGACACATGAGGAAATGCTCATGATCACTAGTCATTAAGAAATGCAAATCAAAACCACAATGAGATACCATATTACCCTGGCATTACTGGCATGAATCAAAAAAACAGAAAATAGTAAATGTGGAGAGACTGCAGGGAGATTGGGATTCTTACGTGCAGCTGGTGAGAATGCAAAATGGTACAATCATTTTGGAAAATGATATGGTTTTTCCTCTGAAAGCTAGAAATAGAAATGGTATATGATCCAGCAATCCCACTCCTAGGAATATATCCTAGAGAAATAAGAGCTGCCACACAAATAGACATATGCATACCCATGTTCATTGCAGCGTTGCTCACAATGGCAAAAAGATGGAAACAACCTAGATGTGGATCAACAGAAGAATGGATAAACAAACTATGGTGCATACACGATGGAGTATGCAATGATAAAGAACAATGATGAATCTGTGAAGTATCTCACAACATGGATGAATCTGGAGGGCATTATGCTGAGTGAAATAAGTCAATCACAAAAAGGCAAATATTGTATGAGACCACTACTATAAAAACTCACAAAATGTTTACACACAAAGAGAAACAATCTTTGATAGTTAGGAGGGAGAGGAGGGGTGGGAGGGAAAAACACTAAATAGACAATAGATAAGTGATAACTCTGATGAAGGATAAGACAGTAGACAATACTGGGGAAGTCAGCACAACTTGTCCAAGGCAAGGTCATAGAAGCTCCATAGACACATCCAAACTCCCTGAGGGAGGGAATTACTGGGTTTAGGGCTATGGGAACTGTGGTCTAGGGGAACATCTACATCTTTTGGAATAAAATAGTTTATAAAGAAAATGTTCTACATTCTACTTTTGTAAGTAGTGTCTGGGGTCTTAAAACCTGTGAGCGGCCATCTAAGATATTCCACTGGTCTCACCCCTTCGGGAGCAAGGGAGAATGAAGAAAACTAAAAACACAAAGGAAATATTAGTCCAAAGGACTAATGGTCCACAACTACCATGGCCTCCATGAGACTGAGTTCACTACAACTAGATGGTGCCTGGCTACCACCACTGACTGCTCTGACAAGGATCACAATACAGGTTCCCAGACAGAACTGGAGAAAAATGTAGGACAAAATTCTTACACACAAGAAAAGATCAGACTTACTGGCCTGACAGACACTGGAGAAACTCCAAGAATATGGCCCCCAGAAACCCTTTTAGCTCAGTGATGAAGGCAGTCCTGAGGCTCACCCTGTAGGCAAATACTGGACAAGCCCATAAAACAAAATGAGACTATAGGGCTACACCAGCCCAGGCACAAGGACTAGAAGGCGGGAGGAGACAGGCAAGCTGGTAATAGGGAACCTAAGGTCAAGAAGGGAGAATGTTGACATGTGGTGGGGTTGGTGACCAATGTCATAAAACAATATGTGTACTAACTGTTTAATGAGAAGCTAGTTTGTTCTGTAAACCTTCATCTAAAGTACAAAAAAAGAAAAGAAAAAAAGAACCTAATTTTAACATTAAAGTAAGGGAAATTTCTTCTTCTGGTTTGAATGGAGTAATTTGCAATGGATCAGTGCTCACACAGATACCAATGATCCAAGCCAAATAAAACAAAGATTCTATTTAAAATCAGTGAGAGCTGCAGAAGCAGTGAGGACAAGAAGCGCTGAGAAGATCTGGCTTTTTTAATCCCTAGGCATAAGCAAGATGTTCAGAATACAGGGTACACCTGGACAAAAAGTTGTGGCTGTAGGTCGGAGAAACCAAAACTTACATCAGTTGGGCAGGGCTGTTATAAAACCTAACATAAACCAAATAAAACACTTACTTGGTTTTACACTGAAGATATTTGACGACTCCTGATCAGTATGCAGCAGGATACTAACAATCTAAGAAAAATCTTTGCAAAGAAGAACAACATCTTCTACAATCTTATGGAGTTAAGATAAAGACCCAATAAAGGTAAAGGCCCTGGTTTGGCAAATTAAGTAAAACAAAAGCAAATAAAAATCAAATAAATAAACAACACGAAATACCCTTGTCTGAAAACTCTGGAGGACTATGTTCTCGAAAAATAATAATAAAACAAGAGTGACCAGAGGCAAACAGTGCCTTACCAAGATTGTACTCAGGTTTGACTCAGTTGTCTCTGATTAGACTCCATCATCTTACCTTCTATCCTATCCCAGCAGAGGAAAGTGTGAGCCCTTTCAGGTGGATAATATTATTACCTGTGGCCTCTAAAATTCTGTTATACCAAGGATAGTCTAGCATTCACTCAAAAATTACTAAAATAAAAAAAAGAGGACCATAGAACCAAAAATCTAGAAGAAAGAAAGTGAATAGCAGAACAAAAAAATTTCTCAGATACTGGGTTTATTTGTATTTTGCAGAGAAGGTTTTAATATTAGTGTGCTGTCATGTTTTAGAAAATAGAGGAAAATATGAAGAATTTCAACAGGCTATTGAATCTTTGAAAATGAATTAAGAATTGAAAATAAAAGACCTAAATTTAAAATCTCAATTAATAGTTTTAACATAAATTTAAGTAGATTTATACAAATTAATAGGTCAATAAAAGTTATCAAAACTTAGACACAGAGGAAAAGATAATTTAAAAAATAGAGCATAATTAGACTTGTGGGACACTGACAAAATCTAATATAAGTGTAACTGGAATAGTAGAAGAAGAGGGAAGAGAAAATGGGAAAGAAGCAATGTATGAAGACATAGCGGATAAAACTTTTCCCAACCTGATAAAAAAATTAAACCAGAAATACAAGGAGCTCTATGAATTCCAATCATAATAAATACAAACAAAACCTCCCCTCGGCATATCATAATAAAATGGCTACAAAAACAGAGATATTTAAAAGGAACCAAAAAAGTTATGTTAGTGTGACAGGAGCAACAATAATATTCTCAGCTATCTTCTTAACAACAAAAAAGGTTGAAAGTTAGAAGACAATAGAATAACATTTTATATATATATACATATATATATACACATACATATATCTATGTTTTTACCAATCATTAAAACTTAATTCCTTATAGATTTCCAAGTGAGAGAATTCCAACTGATCCAAATCCTCTATTTTCTATTCTTATGCTATTATATTATTCATCATATCTATTCTGTTCCAATGTACGATGACTCTCCTAGACTTGTGGGTTGATGAAAATATTTGGTTTGAATCATTCTTTTAGGAGTTTCTAATTGAATTTCTAGTTTTGGCTTAAATCTAAATTTTACCTCACCAAGAGCATGTATTACATGGGTTCACCTTATTGAAATAATACTTCTCTCACTTTATTCTATTTCCCTTACTTAAGTATTCAAAATTCTTACCATTCATACTTAATTTATCTTATTAGTCCAAGATGAGTTTGACATTTATAAATTCTTCCTTAGGTACTTCTAGACATAAGAGCTGAAATCCATTTATCTGTTAGTGGTGGTTCTTTATTATGATGGGCTTCATATTTTAAACCAGAAAGTCCAAAATGATGCTACTGAGTTATTTCAGAACACTGAAGTCAACAAAGAAAAAATAAAAATATGTAAATATTTTTCAACTGACAGTATCTTCAATGCATAATGAGTATGGAAATAGAATTATAAAGATGAAGATGGTGCAGTTCTTCACAATAAAAGTGGAGATGTTAACATAAGGACACTAGCAGCCATTACACAGAGATATCAAGTACCTTCCAGAACCGAAATCACAGTGTCTTAAAAATCCATAAATAAGTCAATTTTATTTCACTGATGACTCAGTCAGCCTGTTCAAGCTGTTTCAGGGCACAAATTTCTCTTTGATAGCTTCTAATCAATTAGCTTATCAGAAGAAAACAAAACTCATCGTTCCAGTTTTTTAATCTATAAAACCTGCCTTGGCTTTGTTCAGTGATAATCAATTTCCTATATAATTGATTTCCCTTGTAATACATGAGTGAATTTCAGCTGCACTTTGAAGTAAATTCGATTTTTTTTATTATTTATGGAGATTCTGCTGACATTTTCCTACCTCAGTCATGCCACTGGAGTGCAAGGAATGTTTGCTTGAGTGTACACTTCATCAGAGGCCCTTGAATTTTTGCTTAGTTTTCTTTTACAAAATTATTTGACTACTATACTTTATTAAGTAACATAAATTTACATCTCTTATAACTAATTTCCTCCCAAGAAGAGACTTTTTGAAATTGACTTTTAATATAATGTAGTTTAATTATGTTATTGAAACTTTGAGAACAAAGAGGCCCTACTCTTTGAAAATATTCATATCACAACTTCACATAATTCCATGGAATAGGAATCAGATTATATTTTTCCATCATATTCACTCTGTTTTGTCAGTTAAGGGGATATAGGCAAAACAACTTTCTACAGCTAAAACAAAGGATACATTTCTTTCACCATACTTAAGACTTCAGCTGTACTTAGGACATACTGGCCCTTCAGGTTCAGCCATTTGAATGGTACCCATTTAAAGTTATAAAACTGGTGGAACTGTCAAAGTGGGCCACATTTGTGTTCCTATCTTTTAATGTTTCTTGGAGAATTCTCCATCTCTCAGTGCTGAAGCTACTCATTTTTGCTGGCTAGCACAAATCCTGTAAAATTTTTCTCACATTCAAGAGTATAAAGGACTCAGACACTGGACTTTATTTATTTTTTTATTGTTGTAGTTTAAGTGGAAGTTTACATTTCATGTTAGTCTCTCATACAAAAATTTATACATACATTGTTATGTGAGCCTAATTGCTCTCCCTATACTGTTACAGCACACTCCTCCTTTCCACGCATGTTTTCATGTGTCCATTCAACCAGCTCCTGACCCTCTCTGCCTTCTCATCTCACCTCTGGACAGAACCTACCCATCTGGTCTCATGTAATTGCTTGAGCTAAGAAGCACACTCTTCACGAGTATCATTTTATGTCCCATAGTCCAGTCCAATCTTTGTCTGAAGAGTTGGCCTCAGGAATTGTTTTAGTTCTGGACTGACAGAGAGTCCAGGAGCCACGCTTTCTGAGGTACCTCCAGTCTCAGACCATTAAGTCTGGTCTTCTTACTAGAATTTGAGTTCTGCACCCCACCTTTCTGCTACTCTATCAGGGGCTCTCTGTTGTGTTCCCTGTCAGGGCAGTCATTGGTGGTAGCCAGGCACCATCTAGATCTTCTGGTCTCAGGCTGATGAAGTCTCTGGTTTATGTGGCCACTTCTGTCTCTTGGGCTAAAACTTTCCTTGTGTCTATGGTGTTCTTCATTCTCCTTTACTCCAGGTGGAGACACTGGGATTCTTATACACCAGTAGTGGTGGTGTATATTAGCTGAACAATTCAATGACATTTGGCCATACATATCAAAATCATTAAAAATAGGCACTGACTTTTTCTAGGCAATATCTACTTTAGGAATTAATTCCAAAATGTAATGAGGAATGTGACACACAGATCTACTTTTGTACTTATTATTTTTTAACCTTAAGTTTATTCATTTGAAAATTGATGATAATAGCCCAACTATCTTCATACAGTATTGAATGATTAAATGTGATAATTAGGAAAAAGAGTTTAACATAATACCCAGCATTTTTAAAGTTATATGTGTGTGTGTGTACATGTGCACGTGTGCATATGTGTTTGTGTAAGCAACACAAAGTACAAAATTATCCCTATTAATACTACATCAGATATCTTATATTCATATACACACATACAATACATACATTCACACACAGACACACACACGCACATTCATCCCATACTTTTAGTCTAAATAAATAAATTATAAGGTGACTATCATCAGGCCACAGCATTAATTTAAAATATAATTACTGCTTATTTAAAGACCACCTTGGATATTTTGACGCAATTGGAGGTATTACCTATTAATTAAATCCTTACACATTAATTACAGAGTGAAAAACTGATCCTTGGCAACTTTTTGTAGTTCTTAGTAAGTTAAACATTTCATAGCATATTATTCTATACTCAAACTATAAAAAGTTTTTCAGCATTTAAATAGGTAAACATTCATTTGCCTCCAAATTATCTTTTATTAGTGAACTGGGCAGTATCTTCCTTAAGCTATGTATTATAATCTACATGGATCTATAGTCTTTGTTTAATGTAAAGAAAAAAAAAATGAGGCACTTGTTAAAATTTGTATTTTTTTCCATATAATTCTCTATATGTTTTGATCCATGCTTGGGGTTAAGAAGGAAAGTTCTTTTCAAGTTTTATGTACCACTCAAGGCCAACATCTGTAGAATAGTATTTACACATTTTCTGCATAAATAAACATTCTTAAAGGAAAGCTATATTTTAACACATTTCTACTATTTATAAATTGATTTTTCCTTAAAATCTAAGAATCAAAGAAACTGTAAATTCCATCAAATGAAAGAATTGTTTTAAAATATATTATAATTGAAGAGCCCAGGTGGCACAGTGGCTAAGCACTTGGCTGCTAACTGAAATGTTGGCAGTTTGAACCCATGCAGCATCTCTGCGGGAGAAAGACCTTGTGATCTGCTTTCGTAAAGACTACAGCCTGGATAACCCTATGAGAAAGTTTTACTCTGTCATATGAGGTTGCTAGGAATCAAAAATTGACTCGACAGCAACCAATAACGACAGAAATATAATGATGTTAATATTTAAATACAATTCTGGGGAAATTTAAATTATGATTGCTCATTTTGTGATTTAGATGATTTTTAAGTCTACAAGTTAATGAACTTGTAGAAACCTGCTTTCACTTCTCTCTCTATACTCTCACCCAGGCAATCTCACCCATCCCAAAGACTCCTAATTTTAGTCATCTGTAAATGACTACAATGTATTTACCTCCAACCTTGACTATTCCAGTTGCCTACTTTCCAACTCCCCATGGATATTTTGATATTTCAATTTCACCTAAAATTCAACATTTGAAAGCCAAACCAAAGACATATCTTCCCCCACCAAATTTGGTCCTCTTGCAACAACACTTTTTGAGCTGTTGCACAAACATCATATATTTATGCAAGAGTTATCTCCTTTCCCCACCTTGTTTACATCCTGTCCACCACCAAGTACTGCCTGTTATACCACACGTATCTGTCACTCATTAGATTTTGAGTATCATAAGGATAGAGACTGTGCCTAAATTTACTCATTGATCTATTTCCAGAACTCTGTCCAGCACCTAACACCAAAGAGGAACTTAATAAATATTTGTGTTATGAATAAAATAATGTATATGGATATCTTTTGGTCTCCCAAAAGCAGTAAAATTTAGATAAATGTCTCTGTTACTTGATGTCCAGTATTTAAAATAGAGGAATATTATTACAATGAATTGCTTACACAGTGTAGGGAAGATTTAATAAGATGAATAGAGGACAGAAAAGAAAACTAGAGATTACCAAGGGAAGAAGCTGCTAACACTCGTAGGCTAGAGGAACAGAGGGAGAAGGTAAGGTTACCTGAGTACAGGGGCCAGTGTCAGACGCAGAAGCTAGAACAGAGTGGGCCTGTTCTATGTAGTCTGGAACTATGGAGGAAAAGTAATCTCTGCCAGAATCTATGGCTAAAGTAGAGAGATGAGGAGAGAAACCTCACCAATCTCCAACTGATGCGACCTACCGTCCAAACAGAAGCCATCTATCACAGGAAGTTGGAAAATGCAGCCCCCAGCATTCAGCTGTGTTCATTAACACAGAGGAATAGTGTGAAGTGAGGAAGAATCTGATATAGAAACAGGTCAAAGACTGACAGAATGTCTATACTTATGAGAAAAGTTCTCAGGTCTCTGCTTGTTTCCAGGTTAAGATTCACAGAGTACCTGAGAGAAAGTCACTTAATGATGTTTGATCACATGGACTATGAGATCATATAGTTCTCTAAGTATAACAATGAGTATCATAGTCCATAATGTATTATTGGACAATACAATGACAGGTAATCTTTCACACTAAAATCAATTGGACAATAAAAAGTGTCCGCAAGTTTTGGTTTTCATTTAGTTCACTTGTTGAGCATCAAATGCCATAAGCAATGATCTCACACTGAAAAACAAATGACACTGATCTTTAAAACTCTCTTTGTTTAAATATTTATTTTGTTTTCCATTCTCATTAGAATGAATTACAAGGTAGTAGCTTATGGAAAGTACTAACATATGAGATCCAATATGTAGCTGAAAAAATCTACTGTAAAGTTTTTTTTAAAAATGGTTAACAAAAGAGAGATCGATCTAAACCATTATCTCAGTGATTAGCTGGACTCTAGCTATCGTAGAGAATGTAAAGTAGATTTAGTGACTCTATACTTGAGTCTATACTGTAAAAATTATTATCTAGCACCTTTCTGCTAATGTAACTCTAGAAACCACCTGCTGTGTAGTCAAGAAATAGCTCTAACCTCAGATTTTATTTTATTTATTTATTTATTTTAATTCCAAAGCCTTTTAATCCCTACCTATGCAGATGACAGTACATTTTAAATAGATATCTTGATCTAAGCTAATGACTTCTTGGAATTTTGTTTACATACCTATTTCCTGATCAAAATTTATACTACACCATGGTGTGCATAATTTTTACAGGCAGCATGCACATATACATCCTTACTTAGCCTTTACCTGTATTTTCACCACTTTCCCTTCTTTTACTTATTAACCAATTAATATCCCAAGGTCAGGTATTACAATAGATCTTTTGCATATACTTTTTTTCTCTTATCTCTTTATCACTTTGGTAGTTCTGTCAATGATATTACATCCTGGTTACGTCTGCCTACTCTGGATGGAGCAAAACGCAATCACTTTGCCTGTCCTCACTTAAACATTATGGCAACCAATGAAGCTCAAGCAGGCCCATTATGAGTCCAGCAATCGAATTATCTCACTTGCTCAAATCACATGTGACTCCCCTGAAACCTCCAATAACTCCTCCTAACCCAAATGCTCAACTGATTACTTCTATTTTATTAAGGAAAGAGAGCCAGAGGCCAGCTTCAACAGACTCCCACTACCATATCTACGCACACACTGCCTTCCTGCCTGATACCAGAGGTAAACTACCCATGCTGCTATCTAATGCCCATCTTTTATGTGTTCACTACATAATTTTGCAACCATGAAGAGGGGTTACCACCATGGGTTTTTTCATATCATCCAACCTAATTATATTTAGCTATTCTAATTAAAATGGTTGCCTAAGACATCAAAATATGAGAAGAAAGTGTTATGCTTTTTTTTTTGTATTCTTTCATTACTTTTAAGAAAATTAGATTAATTACTTAAAAGACTCACTTTAATTTCAAATTAAGAAAATGTTTCAAATTAAGAAAAATTAGAAATGTTCTGTTTTGTGAACAGATATAGAACCTATGCATATATAGGACCCCAAACTGTTTGTGAATATAGCTTAGAAAAAAAAACAAAAACAAAAATCCTAACCAATTTTTCTGCCTACATGGAACCTCAGACTATTTCTAGATACATCTAAAAAATTGACTCACTCATAAGTATAATACTACCCTTCATCTCCCAAAAATTTCAGTAATAAAAATATCATTCAATGGAAAATAGTTTTTTTTTAATGTTCACAGAGAACAATTTTAAAGTAATTCATAGAAATATAATAAAATAAAAAATACTCTTCCACACCTCAATCAATTCTTTATCGATTGGGATATAATCCAAAGTCACTTTTAGACACAAGCAGTGCTGTGATTTCAATTTAACATCTCTTCACTTTTAGGAAATATGCAATTGGGACTCATGTAAAATCCAACTTCCTGACAATGAAATTCTTCAGTTTATCTTGCATGAAAAGCATGGAAATTTTCTATAAATATTCATGAGCTGGCAGTTACCCTTAGCTGAGATATATTTGAGGTATGAAAATAAAAGCTCATAGAAAAATTCAACCTGATTATTTTAAAATGGAGGTAGGAATTTTTACTCAAGGGCTCATGCATGACCAATGTGTTTATTTTAAACAGCCTTCTTAGTCATTTTCCTTGTTTTATCCAGCATTAATGTAAAATAAATTCATACAATAGATGTTATTTCTTTTGTTGACTTCTCTATTATATATCTAACCAAAAACCAAACCCCTTGCCTTCGAGTTGATTCTGACTCATAATGACCCTATAGGACAGAGTAGAACTGCCCCATAGGATTTCAAAGAAATGGCTGGTGGATTTGAACTGCTGATCTTTTGGTTAGCAGCTGAGCTCTTAACCATTGTGCTACCAGGGCTCCATATATATCTGTATCTGTATATCTGTAGTTATATATATCTATAGCTATAGCTATTCTATCCCCTACTTTACCTGCTTGGTAAAGTAGAGGGTCAGCAAAAAGAGGAAGATCCTCAACAAGATGGATTGACACAGTGGCTGCAACAATGGGCTCACGCAGAACGACGATTGTGAGGATGGCGCAGGATTGAGCATTGTTTCACTCTGTTGTACATAGGGTCACTATGAGTTGGAACTGACTCGACAGCACCTGACAACAAGCACATCCCCTGGCAATACTTAGCAGTATCTCCACATTCCTTTTTATCACTCTCACTTCCTGAAGGAAGGTGTGTTCATTTTCCACTCTCACCTAAACTTCTGATTTACAATGTTTATTTTGCATTTATTATTGTTAGCTGCCATGAGGTCAGCCCCAAACTCATGGCAATAACATGCACAATGGAATGAAACTCTGCCTAATCCTGTGCCATCCCATGGTCAGTTCAAGATTGGACTGTTGTGATTCACAGAGTTTTCACTGGCTGATTTTTGTAAGTAAATCACAAGGACTTTCTTCCTAGTTCATCTTAGTCTGGAAGTTCTGCTGAAACCTGTTCAGCATCATTGCAACTCAAAAGTTTCCACAGAAAGATGGGTGGTGGTGCACATGGAGTGCCTTGGCCTGGACTTGGACCCTGGTGTCCTGCATTAAAGGCAATAATTCTAACACTGATCCAACACTGTCCCCTTATTATGCATTTAGTAAATATTTTTTTGCAATATATCAAAATAAATATCAGTTTAAAAAGGAAGAAGATAATTATGAAAATTAAGTCTTGAGAAGTTTATTACAAATATACACATGCCAGCTGGTTGCTAGTATGATCACTTTTGTTAAAAGCACTAAAAGATATTGCCATAATTATTATATTTAGAGTATTACATGTTCTGAGTTCCCACCTTTTGACTCAAAGGAAAGTTATGTAAATGATACAAATAAAAATTGCCAATTCCCTAGTTAAACTGAACAATATAAAAAGGATTCTGATTATTAAGAGATTTTTAAAAAATCTAATAACTATTTCTAGTTTAAATAAAATGTATGAAAACTACTACACATTATTGTTGTTAGGTTCCATCAAGTTAGTTCTGAGTCGTAGTAACTCAATGTACAACAAAAGGAAACACTGCCCCGTCCTGTGCCATCCTCACAATCATTGTTATGTTTGAGCCCATTATTGCAGCCACTGTGTCAATCCATCTCTTTGAAAGTCTTCTCTTTTTTTGCTGACCCTCTACTTTACCATGCATGATGTTCTTCTCCAGGGACTGAGCCCTCCTGATAGTATGTCCAAAGTATGTGAGATGAAGTCTCACCATCCTCGCTTCTAATGAGCATTCTGGCTGTATTTCTTCCAAGATAGATTTGTTCATTCTTCCGGCAGTCCATAGTATATTCACTGTTCTTCACCAACACCATAATTCAGAGGTGTCGATTTTTCTTCATTCTTCCATATTAGTTGTCCTGCTTTTGCAGGCATATGAGACGATTCAAAACGCCAAGGCTTGGGTCAAGCATACCTTAGTCCTCAAAGTGACTTCTATGCTTTCTAACACTTTAAAGAGGTCTTTGGCAGCAGATAAGCTCAATGCACTACGTCCTTTGATTTCCTGACTGTTGCTTCCATGGGCATTGATTTTTGATTCAAGTAAAATGAAATCCTTTAAAATTTCAATCTTTTCTCTGTTTATCATAATGTTGCTGATTGTTCCAGTTGTGAGGATTTTTGTTTTCTTTATGTTGAGGTATAATCCACGCTGAAGGCTGTATTCTTTGATTTTCATCAGTAAGCGCTTCAAGTCCTCTTTGCTTTCAGAAAGCAAGATTGTGTCATCTGCATATCACAAGTTGTTAATGAGTCTTTTTTCAATCCTGATGCCGCCTTCTTCTCCATATAGTCTGGCTTCTTGGATTATTTGCTCAACATACAGACTAAGTATGGTGAAAGGATATAACCTTGATGCTCACCTTTTCTGATTTTAAACTACTGAGTATCCCCTTGTTCTTCTCGGACAACTGTCTTTTGGTCTATGTACAGGTTCCACATGAGTACAATTAAATGTTCTGCAATTCCCATTCTTCACAATGTTATCCATTATTTATGATCCACACAGTTGAATCTATTGCACAGTCAATAAAACACAGGTTAACATCTTTCTGGTATTCTATGGTTCAGCCAAGATCCATCTGACATTTGCAATGATATCCCTCGCTCCACAACCTCTTCTGAATCCAGCTTGAATTACCAGCAGATCCCTGTCCAAGTACTGCTGCAATCATTTTTGAATTATCTTCAGCAAAATTTTACTTGTGTGTGATATTAATGATATTGTTCAATAATTTCCACATTCTGTTGGATCACCGTTCTTTGGAATGGACACAAATATAGATCTCTTCTAGTCAGTTGGCCAGGTAGCTGTCTTCCAAATTTTTGGGATAGACGAGTGGGCGCTTCCAGAGCTGCATCC
>NW_004444343.1:141949-143787 GCF_000243295.1 Trichechus manatus latirostris | reverse complement strand
CGACTCGAAGCTTGAATTTTTTCGTCAGTTCTTTCAACTTGAGAAATGTCAAGCGTGTTCTTCCCTATTGGTGCTCTAACCCCTCGTTTTTGCACATTTCATTATAATACTTTACTTTGTCTTCTACAGCTGCCCTTGGAATACTTCTTTTTGAGCTCCTTTACGTGATCATTTCTCTCATTGTTTGTAGCTATTCTGTGTTCAAGAGCAAGTTTCAGAGTCTCTTCTGACATCCACTTTGATCTTTTCTTTCTTTCCTGTCTTTTTAATGATGTCTTACTTTCTTCATGTATGATGTCCTTGATGTCATCCCACAACTCATCTTGTCTTCATTCATTAGTGTTTGATGCATCAAATCTATTCTTGAGATGGTCTCTAAGTTCAGGTGGAATATACTTAAGGTCACACTTTGGCTGTCATGGACTTGTTTTAATATTCTTCAACTTCACCTTGAACTCGCATATGAACAATTGATTGTTCTGCATTCTGTCACTGGCCTTGTTCTGACTGATTATATTGAGCTTCTCCATTGTCTCTTTCCACAGATGTAGTTGATTTGATTCTGGTGTATTCCATCCAGCGATGTCCATGTGTATAGTTACTGTTTATGTTGTGGAAAAAAAGGTACTTGCAATGAATAATCATTGGTCTGGCAAAATTCTATCATGCAATCTCTGGCATTGTTTCTATCACCAAGGCCATGTTTTCCAACTACTGATCATTCTCTTGTTTCCAGCTTTCGAATTCCAATCACCAGTAATTATCAATGCATCTTGATTGCATGTTTGATCAATTTCAGACTGCAGAAGTTTGCAAAAATCTTCAATTTCCTCATCTTGGGCAGTAGTGATTGGTGCGTAGATTTGAGTAATAGTTGCATTAACTGGGCTTCCTTGTAGGTGATTGAATATTACCTTATTACTGACAACGTTGTACTTTAGGACAGATTTTGAGATGTTCTTTTTGATGATGAATGTGATGCCATTCCTCTTCTTTCACTGGCCAATTCTTTTAGAAGTAGATTGCCAGGTCCTTCTTCCTCATTTTCTTTGTCTGGAAGCTCTGCTGAAGCCTGTTCTTCACTGGTGACCCTGCTGGTATTTGAAATACCAGTGGTATAGCTTCCAGCATCACAGCCACATGCAAGCCACCACAGTACAAAACTGACAGATGGTTGGTGGACCACATATTAAGACATGTTAAATATATAAAAATAAGTTATATGACAAATGTTAAGTTTTTTCTATCTTATCAAACCTATTCTGAGAATAATCAATATTATCTTTGCCATATTTAATCAATAATTATCACAGTCTCAGAATGATTAATATATCACAGTCTCAGAATTATTAACATATCTTATGTTAATAAAATAGATGGAATTTTGTTGCACAAGAAATAATTTTCCCTGGTAGAAAAGCTTTTAAATCAGTAAGCATATGTCATGCTAATAAACCAATTTACTGATGCTTTGGAGCGGAATGTTTGAAAAATAAGACTATTACTTTTGCATGACTAAACTTCTAGGAAAAGAAAGAGGCCATGTCTATATTAAAGGGGCTGAAATGAACCACATCAGATCTTTAGCTGTTTATCATGGCAGTGTATTTTAATATGGCCCTGAAGCATCAGATCAATTTTACACATTTTCTTAAGATTTTTTGAGGAAGTTAGCCCATTTAAATATGTTCTTTCACATTCAATCCAATAACACCATATAAGTGTAGTATGTCCTGTTTGCTTTTTAATTGAGGAAAAATTTACATATAGATGAAAGTATACAAATCAAAATTTGGTAAATATATACACTATACACTTGTGTAACCATTGCCCTGTCA
>NW_004444343.1:139969-141537 GCF_000243295.1 Trichechus manatus latirostris | reverse complement strand
GTTGTTCTTTCTCTCCTTTCTTTTAGGATTCCAGTTATATTTTTGTTAAACTGCTTAATATTTTCTATAGTTTTTTTAATCGGATAATTTTTATATTATGCTTTCAAGTTCACTGATATTTCTTATGCAGTACCCAATTGCTTTTAACCCCTTCCAATATTTCTTGACGTTAGATATTACAATTATTGGTTTCACCTTTTGTTTTTTTTTTAATATTTTCCATTTATCTACCAACGTCATTCATCTGTTTTCTTGTTATGACCGTCTTTTTTTGAGATCCCTGGCAGTGCAGCAGAGCCCTCGTGGTGCAGTGGTTAAGAGCCGAACGACTAACCAAAATGTCAACAGTTCAGATCCACCAGCCACTTCTTGGAAACTCTGTGGGGCAGTTCTACTTTGTCCTATAGGGTAACTTTGAGTTGGAATCAACTAGACAGGAATGGATTTGTTGTTTTGGTTTTGGTGGCACCGTGGTTAAGAGCTTTCCTGCTAACCAAAAAGTCAGCAGTTAGAATCCACCAGCCGCCTCGTGGAAACTCTATGGAGCAGTTCTACCTTGTTCTATAAGGGTCGTTATGAGTCGGAATCGACTTTAAGGTAACAGGTTTAGATTTTTTGGTCTAGAACGTATTTGTAATAGCTGCTTTAGAAGTCCTTATCTGCTAATAACAACATGTACTTTACCTTGTTGTCTTAGTTATCTACCGCTGCTGTAACAGAAATACCACAACTGGACGGCTTTAACAAAGAGAAATTTATTCTTTCACTGTCTAGGAGGCTAGAAATCTGAATTCAGGGTTTCAGCTCCAGGATAAGGCTTTCTCTCTCTGTTGGCTCTGGGGGAAGGTCCTTGCCATCAATCTTCCCTGGTCTAGGAGTTTCTCAGTGCAGGGACCTGGGTCCAAAGGATGTGCTATTCTCCTGGCTGTTGTTTCTTGGTGGTATGAGGTTCCCATGTCTCTGCTCACTTCTGTCTTTTACATCTCAAAAGAGACTGACTTAAAACACAACCTAATCTTGTAGACTGAGTCCTGCCTCATTAACATCATAGAGGTAGGATTTCCAATACATAGGAAAAATCTCATCAGATGATAAAATGGTGCACAGGATACTGGGAATCATGACCTAGCCAAATTTATACGCATTTTGGGAGGACACAATTCAATCCACAACAATGTTCATTTGTAAAGTTAGGTTCTTTGACAAAGACAGCAAAAAAAAAAAAAATCTTCACATTAAGCTGTGGTGTTGTTGTTAGGTGCCATCAAGTCTGTTCCGACTCATAGCAACACTATGTACAACAGAATGAGGCACTACCCAGTCCTGCACTATCCTCATGATCTTTGTTATACTTGAGCCCATTGTTTCAGCTACTGTATCAATCCACCTCATTGAGGGTCTTCCTCTTTTTCGATGACCATCTATTTTACCAAGCATGATGTCCTTCTCCAGGCACTTATTCTTCCTGATAACATGTCCAAAGTATGTGAGACGAAGTCTTGTCATCCTTGCATCCAAAGAGCATTCCGGTTGTATTTCTTCCAAGACAGATTTGTTCATTCTTTTGG
>NW_004444343.1:137629-138751 GCF_000243295.1 Trichechus manatus latirostris | reverse complement strand
TGCATTTTTGATTGACTGTGGGTCATAGTTTTCCACTTCTGAATACCAGTAATTTTTTAATATGTACTAATACTGAGTATGAAATATTTTAGAAGCTCTAGTTGCTGTTAATTTCTTCTGATGAATGTTGATTTTTGTTCTGACAAACAGTTACGGTATTGGTTTATTACCTTAAACTTGTTGAGTCTAGGTTTTATGCTTATTTCAGGTGTATTTGTGAAAAGCCAGGAATTTATTGAGTCCCTCTAAGTTGGTAAACTCTAAACTCTTTCTCCCCTGTGATGGGAGGAATTGAAATTTCTGCAAGTTATTTCAACCTACCAGCTGTGGATTTCTACCAGGTACATTGGCGTCTCCTCTATGATGGCAAAATTTGGGCACCATCCATAGGAAGTTGATTCACAGATTTTGTGGCCCCTTCCAGTATTTGGTCTCTCAATTTTCAGCCACTCTGGAAGCCCTGAACTCCTTTCTTATATTTTTTCCAGTGCTTCAAATTATTTGCAGAATGGTTAGGTTTACATCAGATATTCTGCCAATACCAGAACTGAATCTCCATCCAACCTAATTTTTAACGTAATTGTTTCAAATATTATCAAGCTGGAGATTTGCAGAGTATCAAAAGTACAATTAAGGTATAGATTAGAAGCTCTTCTTGACAGTGTTAAGGTTACTTCAAGAAGACCAACATCAAATATAAGTATTTTGAATGTGAGTAAAAAATAGGACCATCAGGGAGACTTCTCTGGTTGATGTGAATTAATAATTAGAACTAAGTTCTGAAAATCTGAAGTCCCTTCCAATCATTTTTCAAAGCTAACATCTATAGAAACATTAATTTAAAACAGTAATTATCAAAATCAAAATCATTAAAAAAATTTAAATAAAACTCAGGAAATGAAAGGGACATTACTTTTTTAAGTTAATTGTCTATCATCAGAAAGATAATTAGGTTAGTCTACAAATGTTACCTAGAGGAATTTTATTGAATTCAAGAGGCAGATATAAAAGGCATAAAGTGAAGACAGTATGCTTAAGGTATGAGAAAAAACAAGTTACAATGTTCAAAAGATTGGGATGCAGGGAAGAAATTATCAAAAGCAATTTATCAAATAAATAAAT
>NW_004444343.1:132358-133897 GCF_000243295.1 Trichechus manatus latirostris | reverse complement strand
GACACATGAATGTACTTCAATAATCTGACTGAGCCTCTAAGCTTTGTGATAAAAAAATTAAAATACTGTTCAATGGAGATCACACTTACCTAGATGACCACACAGCCTATATTACTGAAACACTGGGGTAAACTATGATGGAATTTCTTAACTTTCTCTCTGCTGAGTATTTTCTTTTAGTCATCCTTAAATCTTTTGATATCGAAGGAAGAAATATCTCACTTTTTACCCAGGACCTAACTGTTATCATCTTCATCCCGTCCTTTGTACCCATCCACAAAAGCATCTTCTCTAGGAGTTCCCTTCATTAGGCTTCCTCAATCTCTTTCTTACTTGATAAATGTCTTCTTCTTTCACTGCTATTTTACCCCAGTTTACAAACACATTCTATTATCTGGCATCCTAAGTGAGAACATTTTTTGTTTCTTGAGAGAAATTTTTTCCTCTCAAAATACTATTTACCATCACATTTCTTGAGAGAGTAACCTAGATTCGTACCTTCTAATACTTCTGGGAATATTTATGACTCAATGTTTCTGAAATATTGCTTTTACACCACTACTCTGTTATGAATTCTCTCTCATATCACTAGTGACCAAGTATTCAAAAATCAAATACCTTTATTTTTTATTGTACATAATAACTTCGAAGTGTTCATTACAATTAATAATGCCACATCTGTTTTATATATCCATAACTTGTTCCCAAGGGCTGAAAACAGGCAGAGGGTAGAATACAGTCAGAAGATAATGGCTGCATAGCATCCTGTGGGGGAAAACAAGATAAAGAGATATCTTGTGCTTGTCTCTTAAAATTTTGTGTTCTTGAGATTTTCCCCATCAGAACCATCATCTTTTCACTCTCCCTATCCTCTGCATGTGCTGCTTTGTCTGTGTTAGCCTGATGAAAGATCTCAAGACAGCAATTTGCAGCTACACACTAGACTTAAATAACCTTTTCTTTTTTTTTTCTCAAATAGGCTGACTTATTTGATATGGATCTGTATACCCCCTTACTCTATTAGTTATGGTTGGGTTTTACCAATGCAGACCACTGACAGATCATCAAAGGAAGGAGGAAAGTGAGATCCAAATACATATTTGTCTTAGTTATCTAGTGTTGCTATAAAAGAAATACCACAAGTGGATGGCTTTAACAAAGAGAAATTTATTCTCTCACAGTCTAGTACCCTACAAGTCCAAATGCAGGGTGTCAGCTCCAAGGAAAGCCCTTCTCTCTCTGTCAGCTCTGGAGGAAGGTCCTTGTCATCAGTCTTCCCCTGGTCTGGGAGCATCTCAGTGCAGATATCTTTTACATCTAAAAAGAGATTGGCTTAAGATACTATCTAATCTTGTAGACCTCATCAATATAACGGCTGCTAATCCGTCTTATTATATCATAATGATAGTATTTACAACACATAGGGAAATCACATCAGATGATAAAATGGTAGACAATCATACAGTACTGGGAATCATGACCTAGCCAAATGGACAGATATTTTTGGGGGACACAATTCAATCCATGACATTCCACCCT